>NW_004797704.1:263674-277716 GCF_000002075.1 Aplysia californica
GAGAGAGAGAGAGAGAGAGATTTCAGCAACTTTCGGCATCAAATTTGTTATAATTGAGATTTATTTAGAAACACATTTTCCCTTTTGCTTCCTGATACGCATTTTTCTACATTTCATCATCATCATCATCATCATCATCATCATCATCATCATCATCATCATCTAGAGTTCTCAAAATGTGCAAAAACACTAAAATAATGTAAATTTTACAACAACAACAACAACAACAACAACAACAACAACAACAACAACAACAACAGCATCAACATCATCATCATTATCATCATCAACAACAACAACAACAACAACAAAACAACAACAACAAAACAACAACAACAACAACAACACCAATCCAAGCAAACAATCTCTATTCTCCCAGGTCCCCGTGTTGGTTTGGCTATAGGTATGCTGTTTGTTGGTCTTCTGTTGGGAGCTGTGGCCACCTTTTTCTTCGTCCGCCGGCGCTATCTAGGCTATCAGAACCAGGAGGACACCACTGCACTCGACACATGGTCGACTCGATAACTCGCCTTTAAAATTGAAACCGGGGGTTTCAAAAGCCTTTTTTTCCCTTTGCCTATTTATATGAGATTGACGCCATCTGATAAGTAGAAAAAAGTCCATGATAGTGTTCAAAAGTGGATTACGGTCACGGGGTTTCAAAAGCTAAAGCTGGGTTTTTGGAAGTTTACTGGGGGGGGGGGGGGTTAAAGCTAGGGTATTTTAGAGAAGTTAACAGGGGGAATTGAAACAGGAGTATGTACTTATTCAGCACGTTGGGTTCAAATCACCGGGTCTGGTCAGAAAGTTTGTTGTAGGCTTACATGCCGTATGCAAATGTCATTTTAAAAAAAAAAATTTTTGGGTCGAAACGAATTCGGAAAGAATAAACGTTGACGTTCTGTGGTCGTTTCAATAAACAGAGGAACTAAACCAAAATAAACGAGTATCGATGAACAACGGTTCGACCCCATCCCCCCTCCCCTATATCTGCACGCCAAATCAGATCCGGTGACCAAATAAGTATTAAGTCTGGCTGTGCTGCATTGGCATCTACTCTGAGAAGAAAGGCCAAGTAATCGCTGCTTCATTGTACGTTCAGGGGACAAAAAAACATGGAATAAGTCCACACCCCGTGCAGTCAACCGGCATGCTCAGTGGAAAATGTAAGTTAAAACAAATTAAAACCTGGTAAATAATATGGTTTTAAACTGGAGACAAAAGGTTCCGATTTTTGAGTGTGTAAAATAAATCTAGTCTTTTGAGTCCTTATGCTTTTTCTTTCACGTGTGTAATACTAAGTAGGGCCTACTCTAAAAAGTAGGTAATGTTATTCAAAAAAATATTTTAGTTCATCAAGTTGTGTTCTCCGCACTCACATTGAAAAAAAGAAATTGACTTTTTGCCGGATCAAGTGGCGGCATTTTTTTTCTTTGTTTTTTATGAAGTTTTTCTATTCTTTGTTTGTTTATGAGTCTGTGTGTATCAAAAGCTGAAGCAACACTTGACCATTGTTACGGGGTAATCAAGAAGGGTGGTAAGTTTAGCTCAACATCAGAAAAATCGAGCCATCAGCGTTTTCAGCGCGTTACTGCTATTGACAGGACATTTTCCGTCGTCAACAGGTGAACGGGGGTTCCTTGGTATGTGGATTCCTGAATTCGACTCCAACCCCCCCCCCCCCTCGATCCAAAATAGGTCACAACAGGTCGAAGCTGATCCTCAACTCCCCCAGTTTGCTCAACAGAGAAAATGAGATATACTTTTTTAAAAACACAACTCTGGAACAGTGTGAAAAAAGAATTCGCGAAGAAGGAAATTGACGTTAAGAAGTTTGTCAAGAGAATGAGTTTTTAACTGTTCCACAAAGCTTTCGCGGATTTGTATCCCATTTTAATCATTGATAACCAACATAGGCATCCTTCTTGGAGGCAAAATTCTACATTCGCGTTGATAGCAATAACTATTTTAAGAAATACACACACACACACACACACACACACACACACACACACACACACACACACACCGCGCGCAATGCTCAAAGATGTGAATGTTCATTTACCAGTTCAAATCCTTGTTACTGTCATTATTTATACTATTCGATTTTAAAAAGAGGAGCTAGTTCAGGATCAAACTTTGAGCACGTTGACTTGTGACGTCACGCGGGAGGGGGGGGGGCGAATTCCATCTATTGCATCTCTCAGTATTACTCATCTGAAGTGAAATGAATCGTGTAAAGACTCAAAAGACTTGATTTTTATACACAATAACAAAGTGGTAGCTTTATTTTTTATCGCCAGTAGGCCTTATACATAATTTAAATGTACATCTACCCCGACTTCGAGATGAAAGAATGCTTTAAAAAACTATTGCAGCAAATTCTATGTCGCAAAAAGCTTTCGACTTTTCGCGCATAAAAGTGATGGGGGATAAGCAAGGACCTTCCTACAACCTGTATTACCTCCTTGAGAACTGTCTCCGAAAGAGTACTTTTTCGATAATTTCGATCGTATACATTAGAGCTGACAGTGTTTGAGAGTGTGTGACAGTGAAAGCATGCCAGTGTTTTTATGTGTATATGTGGGCGCTGAGTACATAATATGACTTTTCTTGAGAATATACTTGAACTTTGAGGCTGGATAGTGCGGGTATGCGTGTAATCCCGTACCAGCTGACCAGAAAAAGTTCGTTCAAAGAAATTCTAATAACTTTTTTGATTATAACTCAATTGGCATCAAAATGGACAGAAAACTAAAACATACATCCGGATTATGTTGTTTTTTTAAAGTTAGCTTCTGCTGCACAACGGAAAATGATTAATCATTTAGCCCCTGTACAACGTGCCTTTTCAGTTTAGATGTATCAGCAAACAAAATCTCCCAAATCATCCTGTTCATGATTTGCTCACTTTTTCCTAAAGAAGGTTTAATTTTGTTACGGGCTACAAATTTTGAAAGTTTTTAGTTCATAGATAATACGATTTGAATTGTAAACGCTGAGTAACACACGGTAGACAGACTGTAAAAACAACGCTCTCTTGAAACGGTTATGATGGTCCATCATTCAGTGAACTGTAAGCAACATCTCGCCATCTTACCAAAGTTCTGGAGGGACTTTGGACTTTAATTTGTTGAGGATGAAGGGAAAAAGAACCAGCACTTCCTGCAATATAAGGCTGCTACTCATGACACCAGAGCTATTCTGGGCTGGGTAAAAAAGCAAAAACATTTTGGTCAAAAGACAGTCAGTCCGACGGCTGAGCTCAACTGGACCCTGAAACAATCCGGACCGGAGTCCCCTGGACTTTCACAATTGGGTTTTTTTAAAAGAGCATACCGTGTGGAAAAACCTTAGAAAGTATCCTAGACTTGAGAGAAACCTTCACGGAGGGCACAACAAACATTTCTCTCGAGCAGTGTCAACGCATGATTGTTAATTTCACTCAGCGTATCAGAACAGGACGTTCTTTACTCAAAATTGAGGGTATCTGGAAAATATATCGTAACTTTGTTTGTGGTAGTCACATTTTATTGTTGTTGATAAATGATAAATCCGGATGGATGTTCCACGTTTCTGCAAACGTTGGTGTTTGCTTTTTTTATTCATAATGATTTTATCGGCATTCTTTATGACAACCTTTTTCTGGTCACCCGGTTCTTAATTTATTATAATGTGTGTTCGTCATATTGACTATAGGTTGTTCACTTTTGTCTGACTGCGGTTAAAACAAGATAAAATTAAATGAGTCTGTTCAATCTTCTCCGATCTTTGCGTAATACGAGCCTAAATGTTTGATGACCAACAGAATCTAAAAACCATTCATAGAAGTCAGTGAGGTTCCGAAACATGTTCTTTATATAAGCCTACAGCGTGTCAAAAAATAGTAGGGGGTTTACAGATACATACACCTAAAACATTGATAAGTTGACATATTTTTCCTCAACACCACACTCAAACGTACGCCAAAGAAACTCGATTCAAGAGGCAGGGTGAGTAATTTTTTAGGCTCACATGGAGCACGTGGAGATGTCCAGTCAAGATAGCCAGGGGATGAAATCTACAAGCTTACACTGAAGTGTAAGGGCCGGGTGGTGTCGCTATGTCAAAATGAGCAACTTGCAGGCAAGGATACTGTAAGTCATTTATTTTAGTGATCTTGTGTATACAATCAAAGAGTGGTTTTTAATATAGGGCCTTAAGAGAAAAATATTTATATATTACTGGATCAAGATCTTTTTTAAAAATATATTTTTGTTTGGTCGCCAGCCTGCGAATGTTCCACGCAGCTTTTCGTGGACATAGGTAAATTAATAAATGAGCTAGACTTTTTTAACACGGATCGATGAAAGTGAACAAGCTATAGTCCTTCCCATCTTGGCTAGGACTGACCTTCACAAACACATATCACATAGAGAGAATTGACAAACGTCTACAAACTTTAATTACATTGCACAGTAGTTCTAAAATTATTTTTGAAAATGTAATATTACAAAGTATGAAGGGTCCAGTTTAAGTTCAAAATGCTCTATTGTATGTGAAAATAATAATTTTTCTCTCTCGGCTGGTAGATCTACCTTCTATTTAAATCTAATCTCCCGTTAATATTGATTACTTTCATTTTTTATTATAATAAATTTTTCCATATTAAAACACTAACAAAAACACAAGACAGACTACTTTTTTACGTGAAGAGCTAGCCTTACGATCCAGACCTTCTTCCCCTCTCACGCACTCATTTTTTCTTTTCTTCAACAAATTAAGTCAGCTTCCTTCTCTGATTTTTTCGGATCATTTCGATTCTTTTTGTTATTACTTTAAAAGAATATATAACGTAAAAATATAGAATATAGCATATGTCCATTGATTTACGTGCAGGTTTTTCGTAGCCTTCAGCTTCTATCTTAAACCCAAATTTTGTCTCATTGGAGAAAAATTGATGTTTGATTTTGAATATTAAAGTTTTTCTTTATTTTTCGACAAATTGTTACTTTTATTCCTCAGAAAACTGCTTCTGTGAATAAGCTTTTTGAGCTGAAAAATGCATGCCAATCTGAGAACAAATTCATTGGTGTTTAACAGTTGTCTGTTCATGCACGATATACTTTTGATTGATTGATTCATTGATTGATTGATTGATTCATTCATTCATTCATTCATTGATTTCTTCATTCATTCTTTCATTTATTCATTCTTTCATTCATTCATATTTTACTGCAAGGAAGGAATCAATTAATCACTGCTCTCATTCCATAACTCGGGAATATCAACGCAGTCAGAATCACCTGTAGGCTTTATGAATTAAAACAGACGTCCATGAAATCGCCAAAGAGTAAATTGTAAAAAAACCCCACTCAATAGGGTTTCATTGCCACATGAATACACTGTCCCCCTTTTGGGCCACTCTCACAAGCAATCACAAACACTGATATCAAGTCTACCTCAATAGGTAAGGGGGGGGGGGGACTCTGGATAAACTCTTTGCTACCGTGAGTGTGTGGCTTTTTACTTGGACGTTTTACCGACTTTCAGGTCATGGCATGGTTATAGCATCGACTCTTGGCTATGCAAGGCTGGATAAGGTGGCCAAATTTGAAACCGAACTGATAATAGTATTGTAATCTCTCTTTCTAGGCCTTCTAACTGTGTATTCCCATTTCTAATTAAATTGACTACATGTATTAAAAAGTCTTGAGAGCATTATGCCAACCTAAAATTTAGAAGTTAGAACTTGGTTTTGCATAAAGTAGGGTAAAATGTTAAATTTGTACAGTGCGGTCATAAATTCGTGGCGCAACTTATCCTCAAATATCTCTCTAACGGATGAATCACTGTCACCCATACTTTACACAGCTGTTTGCATCATTTGTTTTAACATAATCCTATTTTTCCACAACAATTGAGGCTAGATTTAAAACTTTTCTTCCTAAATTTACATAAAATACTTTAAATCTCTGCCACACAGAAAATGGGAGTGTTCACATCACTTCCCTCTTCCAACACACATTTTGCATACGCATAGTAATAATATGGTCTACGTCACTGTGCACTAATAACACTGTTTAGTGGGAAAACGTGTTACAAGAAATTCATTTTATAGTGGACACTTTTTTGCACTTGAGGTTCTCAAAACATGTGTTCAATAAGCATAATGTTGCTATTATAAAAAGAAACTACGAACTGGCTTTTAAAGGTGATATTGCCCCAGCTGTAAACTTTAAAAAATCCATAGAAACCATCGACTGCGATTTTTTTATAAGTATTTGTTAAGGAACTTTCTAAAATACAGTGTACAGGTGTTTGAAAAAAATTAATTTGTTAATTAAGAAAAAAGTATATATAAGTCATTTTTCAAAAGTAAGAGAATCTATGTTCTATAATTAAATAGATATTTGACAATAGGTTGCGCCATGAATTTTTGATCGCACTATTAAATGTCATCTTGAGTATAACGATAATAATAATAATAATAGATAGCATTTGTATATCGTAAATCCCCGCTCAACAGCAAGCTCTATGCACTTCACAATCTATACTATTGCTCCAGCAGACCTGAGAGCATTCTGAAACAAACTCAACTTCTTGGTAAGAATACAGTGCAAGCAGTCATAGGCGCTAAAACACTGACATACAGACAAGATCTCTCGCTGTCTATGGCCGGGTACCCATTTCCACCTCGGTGAAGAGAGGAAAATTCGTGTAAAGTGCCTTTCCCTAGGACGCAACGTCGGGACTGTGCTCGAACCCCCCGACTCCGCAACCTCACGATTAGGAGTTGGGTAGCCTTATGGTAAGTCAAGAGAGCATCCCTCGAGAAAAACTCGTGTTCTGCACAAATGTTGGCCTAGCCTTGCCCCGCCCGTTCTTTTGTCCCCACCTCTGTTTAACCCTATCCGTACGCCTTGGGGTCATTTTGTACACCCGGGGTTGTATTCTTCACATTTTAAAATACTTCTAGAGCGAAGATCTCTTTGAAACTTTTAGTATTTCTCAAAAAATCAATTTGACAGACTACTATGCAAAGCGTACGGATCAGATTAACGAGTAAATTTCCTCTTTGGAAAGTGGTGGCACAGAGTTCCCCACGCCGTATTGATACGATAGTAAAACACGACGTACGGATAGGGTTAAGTAACTATGAATAAGGGTAGTAGGTAAATTCTTACTTTCACTCTCACGCACAGATACTACACATATGGCAATTATAATTGTCGCAAATAAATTACTTTCCAAGAAAATTTCATACCTAATTGTTTAACAACAATTTATGGGCAAAAACAGGGGGGGGGGGTGTGCACCCCTGAACTCCCACCTCACCTCAGTTTTTGTACTACTACTACTACTACTACTACTACTACTACTACTACTACTACTACTACTACAACTACTACCACTATCACCACCACCTCCACCACCACCACCACCACCACCACCACCACCACTACTACTACTACTACCACTACTACTACTACTACTACTACTACTACTACTACTACTACCACCACCACCACACTGAAATCGTAGCATAGAACCAGTCAGACATAGACAAGACAGTACAGAGGCAGAAAAATGTGAATCATTAGGGGTTCGAACCCTCATCGCGCAGTACGGCACCAACCGCCCTGCCAAGGAAGATTTGCCAATCATCCGCCAATAGTCTCCGGTATTTTTTCTTTATTTTTGCCTCTGTACTGTCACGTGGAAGTCTATCTGGGTCCATGCAACGATTTCAGAATTTATACCATTTCTGTATTAGACCCTTGCCTCACTTTTCTAATTACTATTACTACCACCACCACTACTACTACTGCATACCATAGAGTTATGCTACATACTACTCTGGGAGGAAATGTTGATGGTGGAAATGCTTGATGACCTCAACCCCAATGTCAAAGGTTCTTTCTTTGCAGTCCCCCAGTGTGGAACGCCAGCGGATTGCACTGTCCCCGAGTAAGCAGCGCTAGGTTAGGGGACTGCACAGGCCTCCAGTGGGTAGCGCTCAACTTCCGTTTTTTTTAAAAAAGAGATAATATTCGTCCGTGAAACAGTGACTGCTCTAAGCGAAAACCTCGTCTTGATGGCATTGAGCCAAAGAGTCTACATAACAAGAGGGGCCACTCCTCTCTTTGAGCCAATTAAAAAAGTGTCCTCAAAATTCGGTGGCGCCCTTTTCGCAAATGCGCACCTTTTGCGAACAGAGTTACTCTACTTGTGTTTTTTAAAAATCAAAGTGAAACTAGCAAGTTTTGGAATAAATTTCGGAAGAACGCTTTTTAAAAATGGTTACGCTGACAAAAAACTTTTCCGGAGGAAGGGGTGATTGTTTTCTTCGTTTAATTTGACTTTAGAATGAAAGGCGATAGATCATTAAAATTTAAAAAACCCTAAAACTCCGCACTGAACGAACCCGAACTGCTGATGAACAGCAGTCGATCTGCGCACACAAGGAGGTGCTATTCCTATTCTTCTTCTGGAAAAACGAAAGAGAGCTTCAAAACAGACTGCAGCGCCATCTGAAGCAAAGAGCGGACTTCCGGCAGACACTTTTTTGGCTGAGTGGCCCATCTTGTTATGTATTATCTTTGATTGAGCATGGCTCACCGACGACAAACATTTCTGTTTTAGCAAAGATTGTACATGTACATAACAACAAGATCGTTCACTCGGCCAAAAAAGTGTCCGCGGAAGTCCGCGCATTGGTTCAGATGTTGCTGCAGTCTTTGTTTAGAAGCTCTCTTTCGCCTCTCGTTCTACAGCCAAATTAAACGAAGAAAACTGTCGCCTCTTCCACCTGAAGAGGATTTTTGTCAGCGTAACCTTAAATGCGTTATTCCGAAATGTTAATTATAATTTATTACAAAAACCTGTTAACACCCATCAAACAACTAGAGCGTCGAGGGCTCTCGTGGCCTAGAGGTTAAGGTGTTGGCCTCTCAATCAAACGTCCCGGGTTCGAATCTGGGTAGTGACCGAAAAAAAAATTCTTCAAAATGTGTCTCCTTTCACCTAATTTCCTGCTCTCTAGCAATGTTCTGTCGTCTGCTTTCGTCTCCTCTTTCTGCCCCCACTCCCTCATCTCCTTTGCCTCCCTCCTCTGGGCTCCTGGTTCTTTCTACTGCTACTCCTTGGCTTCTTCTTACTGTCTTTCAACCACACCCCTGATCTTCTGGTAGGAAAGATCTACACCTAGCCTTCTCGGACAAGAGCGAAAAATCTCGGAGGGCCCGTGTGCAAGTTGCGCACATTAATGATCCCTTGGTGGTCTAAAATCGATAAGAGTAGGCTTCGGCCAGCACCCGGGCAAAATTCAAAATTTCCTACCAACTGAAAAAGTTTAATGTGTCCCGCGCGCTCATATGACCTTATGCAGTTGTGAGCGCCGTAAAACACGTACAAAAACAAAAACAAAAAACTAGAACGTCCCAGTTGCTTTTGGATTAAAAGATTACAAATACGCGTCAATTTCGAAAGTACAACCCTCTTCTCCAAGTATAATTTCCAAAGGGAACAACTCTTTTTCTTCTATTTAATACAATTTGAAGCAGTAGCTTCCCTTTACCACCGGTCCAACGTGTTTTGATCCCATCGTGACGCCACAACACGACGCGTCCCCGACGGGTCACGAAAGGTCGCTGGGACATAACTTTTTGTGCGTAACTCTTCCGACGTTCCCTGAAGACAGCGTAGAAAGCAAATTACCATTTAAGAGTATATCTAGATCTAGTGTTTATCTCTTTAGTGATGGGGTTCGCTGCATTCAAAATTTCTGGATTTTTTAAAACCGCCATACCAGAAGAAAAAAAAATAGATAGAAAAATACAATCATTTCGCTGGAAACGGGTCACTACACTCACATCACACGCTCAGGTGATGTATGAGGTGGGAGAAAAATCGTGGGGAAAGCGGACAGCAAGATTTATTTAGAGGAAGAACGCACTTCAAGTAAGTGTTCCGCCTCTGACCACCTGACTCTTTTAAGGGGCCGGGCGACACTCAAGTCATGTCTCGCAAGTGCTTTCCTGCTGGGGTTGGTTTGTTGTTTGTTTGTTTTGTTTTGTTTTTGTTTTGTTGGGGTTTTTGTTTTTGTGTTGTTGGTTGTTTTGTTTTTTTTGGGGGGGGGTGAAGTGAGTGTGATGCCCTGGTATCGAATCCACGCGGTTTTAGGGCATCTCAGGATCTTTAGTCGTAGATGTTTGTGCAATGCAACGAAACTTCCAAAGGAAAATAGCAAAACTTTTGGGGGGTTTCCTTATCTATTTTCTGTTCCATTTTTAGCGGCCCAGCTTTCATACCCTTTCTACTACAGCCGGGTCGAACTTTTCTCTGCCATTTCTGAAATGCGCTTGATGGCTGCCCTTTTCTTGTTTTTAAGGCCGCCTAGTTGCCCTAGCAGTGTGAATGTTGAGCTTGCGACAAACTTTCGTGCACCTTGGAGCTATAACCCTCTCCTTGAATTTGATGCGAGAGATCTTCATATTATACCGTGTTGCTAAAGTTCTGTCACACTCACCTTAAAAGTACAATAACTCATTTACTATTCAACATAGCCAAGAGAAATTTGGTACTCGCCATCTTCGTTCATTCTCTGCCCACGTGACATAAAAAGAATTAACAAATTTTAATGTTTTTCCTTATTCAAGGGAGATAATTTTATTTATATTGACTCGTGCAAAATCAAAATCAAAGTTTGCTCAGTATCGCGTGTGGCATCTTTCAGCTTGAATTACTGGTACAAAACGTCTGTTCATTGACTGAATTAACACTTACAGTACCGCAGGGTCATAAAGTGAAAAACCCTTGAGTACCGCACCGATTTAGAAGTCAACAAAATAATTAGGGTACGTTACAAAATAATTTAATTGAAACATAAGTCATTGACAGAATTATATGAAATTTTCAAGATATATTTAGAAATAAATGTACTTTATAGAAAAACCTCTTTTGCGACATATAGACATCATGATAAAACTCCAATTCTGTTTGGAGAGGGTAGGCACGCCCACCTGAATTTCTAGATCTACACAATAGCGATCTGGGAACGCTGAAGCCATGGTAGAATAAAAATGTGAAAAAAACCTTCACAGCTCAAGAAACGCGCTTTAAAATTTTGAAGCGCTACATCAACGATTCAGCTATCACATAGAGGGATTTCCCTTGATATTTACTTCCATGGAGAAGTTCCCTTTGTTGTTTAGTCTGGTCGAGTTGGCGCCAGCGGTACTGTAAGTGTCCTTATGGTTGTATGAAGAATCCTCTGCCATTCCTTGTGAAGTTCTTGCCTTCAGTTCCTCACGAGTTTATAGGGAGTGCGGCCTGTTTCTAATCCTTCAGTCAATGTAATCTTACAGAATGATGTTCCATTAGGTTTAGGCTTGTTAACCTTTCTGGTAAATCCAGAACAATGGTTTGATAACTTTGGAAAGAGTTTTCACTGATCGTGGCCATTTGTGGTCGGGCGTTGTCTTGATAGCACATTCTATCATCCGTGCCATGTAGGGCAGTTACTGTGACGGAGAATTTCGTCACAATACCGTCGTCCTTTGAGTTTGCTTTTCAACGTAACCAAATGTGCACGATAAAGAGCAGAGATTCCACCTCATACACTCACAATTCAGCCACCGATTCGGGCCACTTGGGGGTCGTTGGATTTGTGAAATCTCTATCCTCTTCTTTTGAAAACCTTTGCTCGTACATCAATGAGGCAAATTAAAAACCTTAACCACTGCTGAATAGAACACTTTACCAACGTCTTTAGTTTCATTGCCAATGTTGTTGTGCCCAAATTTGTCGGTTTCTTCCATGAAACAGGGTTAGAATGGATCCACATAAAGGGTGAAAATCACGTTATCCACGACCATAAATGTCTAATAATGGTGTTTTAAGACATTCTGAAGTGCCATACAGTTTCTGCACTTATGTGGCGTCGGTAGCCTAGTGGTTAAGCTCTCGGACTCGCAACCGTAAGGTCGTGGGTTCGAATCCCGTCAGGGACCCGACGTTATGTCCTTGAGAAAGGCACTTTACACGAATTTTCCTCACTTCACCCAGGTGAGAATGGGTACCCGGCTATAGACAGCGAAAGATCTTGTCAGTTTGTTAGTGTTTGAGCGCTTAATCAGCTGCTTGCACTGTATGCTTCCCGGGAAGCTGAGAATGTTTCAGAGTGTTCTATGATCTGCTGGGGTAATAATATAGTGTAAATCACATAGAGCCTGCTGTGTATATGCGCTATACAAATGCTATTTATTTATTTTTATTATTATTAGTTTGAACGGGTTTCAAACATGAGTGTTGACAATAACCCAATGCTGACGTCGAGCTGTCACCCTTGGTAGGCCACGTCTAGGCTTGTCTTGGACAGTTCTAGTGGTATTAAAACGTTTGTTCAAGCGTTAGATGGTGGTCCTCTGCACACATTTACGTTTCTTGCAACATAAGGAAGCACGATTAAAGAATTTATCATACCCACTGTGCCTTTATTTTCTGCATTTATCAGTTTTGTTATTTTGGAAACAGGAGAAAAAATGACCCAACCGTGAAAAAGTTCGGAATTTTATAGTGTGTAAGGTGTGTTTATACTACATTGTCTACGAGATTCAAAGCAAATTCTGTGTGCTAGAAGTAGGAAGCGTTGATTTCAACGTAGTCGAGGGAAATCAGTACCAACACTTTGCCCACGTGCTACTTCTCGGCTGCTCTTGCACAAGGAGTCTCTTAAGTCACACAAGTCATACTTTTCATTTTTGCTGCAATTCTTACGCTGTACCGAAAATTGTCGTAATGTACTAGGTGTGACAGAATTTTTGAAGCTCAGTATATTTTGCCAATTTGAACTGATGTTGTGTATAGCTATCCTACTTTGATATGGAACAGTCAGCTCGATTAGGAGGGTCTTGACATCAGTCTCTGACCAGATAACGATATCTGGTTTGAATCCTGTTCTCTTGATTATGGGCGTGTAGTTCCCAATCCTTTGCGGATCCTAGAATGTTTAACACCCTGTAAACCGTAAACACTGTACCGTGAGGTTCTCCGAAATAAAAGCCTACCCAGGTATGAAATTACAAAGTGGATGAAAGCTTTGAAAACCTTGCAAACAACCGAGGTTCAAGAATATGAAACAGGGGCCTCGAAACTGGGCCATACGTACAAAAGTCAAGTATAACACCAATTACGCTGAAGGCGCACCCATACTTTCAGAGACATGGAAGAGGTTTTATGAATGCCTGATCGTAAGCGGGAGTTTCTATCCTGAAGGGGAAAGGGGAAGAAGGGGGCGATTTAATTCCTTCTTTGCCAGCATAAGGTACCCCTGCCCGCTCCTGCCCCCCCGCAAGCCCCCCCCCCCCCCAGGGATCTGTTGTGTGATTTTTGCAACAGGCCCCCCTCGTGTGCCCCATGTCCACAGGGTAGTGCTCATAGAGCACAGCATCTAAGTGCTGAAGCACATGAGTGAGGAGTTCTTTATTGTAGTGTCCTCTGCTTTCTGTCAGCTTTTCTTCCTCTTTTGTCTAAACGGTAACTCCAACCACTCAATCAGGTGCCCCAGGGCCTTTTCAATTGTCCCTTGAGCGCTCAGTTCAGGCAAACACAAACACAAAAACGTACCTACAGAACGCATAAACTGAAGACCATGAGCGCCACCGTTTTCCCTAAGACATGTCTGTGGTCTCGTAAGTATATATCTAATTCTCTTTTACGCATTATAACAGTCTTACATGAATGGTTAATAACATTACATAAGAATTTACACAAAAATATGCTTTTGAAATACATGACTAGTTCCCAAATCCTTCAGCAAACCAAGAACAATTAATTGATAGTCTAGTACTAGCACTAGTAAAGTGAACATAAAAAAGATTGGAGCCGGTTTTCGTCATGAAGCCGTGAACGAGGAACTGACTTGGAAGGCTTTTACTGAGTAGACAATTCTAATCAGATTTGCCAGCCACTGTATACAGAGAAGCATGCTTGCATGACTTGATTTATTTATGCCTCACTGCGCGCGCACAAACACACACACACACACACACACGTACACA
>NW_004797704.1:284221-291050 GCF_000002075.1 Aplysia californica
ACACACACACACACACACACACACACACACACACACACACACACACACACATACACACACACATACACACACACAAACAAACAAAACAAAACAAACAAATGAACACAAAAACGAACAAGGTGTTTTTACAACAATCAAATCAAGCTTCATTGTACTTCAAAAAGTAGCAACGATAAACATTAATCAAATTTCCATTTTTACAACAATGGAGAGGAGCGCCTGATGAACACGACACAATTATAAAATATAGTTATGCATGTTTTAAAGAAAAATAATATACTCTGTCACATTTTATAGTATACACTGTGTTAAAATGAAAATAGCTAGTTTCACAACGAGCCGATATTCTTCAAACTTTCAGGAATACAAATTCAATCAATGTTATAAACGAAAAAAAACAACAACAACAATACCAAAAGTTAACATAACAGGTTTATTCCCGACTCACTTGAGTGTGGGGTTGGTCTACGAAAGTAACACGATCAGCAGTGCGTATGATGTCCTTTTGTTTTGATGACGGCCTGACATCGTCACCGCATGGAATCAATCATTCACTGCACTGCAATGCTCTCTCTAACTGAGGAAGTGTCTGAGGCTGGTGTTGTCGCTTGTTTTTCAACTCATCTCTGGTTTGTCTTGCTGTTTTGAAACGATTCCTTAGATGCGACAGGCGCATAAAAAGATCCCCTCTTGGAGTAGTTTTTATTTTTCAAGTCGACGGGGTCGATCATCTTTGTGATTCTGTTGTCCTCTCATGATCCATTGCTGCGCATACAGGTCTTCTTGTTACATTGAAATATCTCGCAACAGCAGTGGATACTGAGACACCCCTGCGGATCATTCCAACAAGCTGATTTCGTACATTTTCTCTTATGCGTGGCATTGTGAAACTTAGATAATGCACGTTTTTTTTTATCTCTGGTGAAATGTTGCAAAAATGACAAAGCTTTGATGTGTACTTTTTTTTAAAAACAAATCATTTCCGTGGATTGAGATATTCTTAAAAAGCACAAAACATGTAACACGCATGACGTAACAAAACCTCTCGCAAGTCCAGAAATCTGAAAACAGCTCACCAGCCACAGGTGTATCCGTAGTCCGTGTGTAAATTTGGAAGTTATTGGTAACATTGATTTTTTAAAATTGAGCTTTATGATGTGTATACTTAAAAATGTGACAGAGTATAGTACATGTATACGGCGAATAAAATAAATTAAAATTCACAAAATGAGCGCAAAGAACAAACCGCCGTTTGTATTCATAAACGTTGAAATTGCTCATATTAAAATGGCTGGCACTTGTATACATTCACCTGTTAACTGACATTTGAAAGCATTCAAATAATTAACGCCACTCAGTTTATAAATGATAAGCTGAACAGTGATATCTGGTACTGCTACATTATATTCAGTTAACTTAGGTATCAGCTTACAATCATGATCATCAAGTTTCAGATCTGCGACAGTCATTGGTGATCATGGTTTTCCATTGATTCCTTAGCTCGGACATTATCCTGATCTTCCCCTGTCACCCTACTGTTTAGGTTATCCAAGTAGGTTGCTCAAGAATAGGCCTACCCCTGCCTCGTTTGCCTTAAGAAGGATTCAATTATATTTCTAGATATCACAGTGCCCAGCCACATTTTGTTTTGGTTTAAGAGATACAGTGTACTGACATTTTAAATTTGAATGTTCTATCTGGGGCGAGAAAGTTAATCATGTGGCAGAGCATCATAAGAGACATGGAAATCCATTCTAGTGTATGGCGTCAGTTCCTACAAATGCTTATATTTTTGGATGCTTGTTGGGATTAAGTGGGACAGGACCTCGAATGAAAAAAGTTGACTCTCCATGTTTTGTAGAAACGGTTCCCAGTAATTCGCAAAACTCAGTTTAAAAGTTAGCTCACCGGTTGATTCATAATGCAGAGCCTTGATGCCAACAACTGGATCACCAGGCCTGATCGATCTGAGGGCATGATATGTTGCTGAAATGTTCAAATAAAAAATGTGTGTTCCAGGTATTTAACCTTACGCAGCTTTGGGTTCTACCTTGCAGATTCCATTATTTTGACATAATCAGCTTGTCTTCCAATTGCTCTTTGGATTGTGCTGTGAACATTGTCGACTCGCATCTGTGTATGCCCTTTTGTAAGGATTTTCTGTTCAATTATTTTCCGTGCTGTTGAAAAACATGAGTTAGTGTTTTACTCGCGATAACATTTCAATTTTGATAGTTGCTACCATCAGTCCATAGAATACATTTGTTTTATCGTGTGTCAAATAGTGGTGCACACACGACGCAGATTCGATTGATGTCGAGGAGTCCGAATCTTGTGTAGTACGTTTGGAGACGGCTTTCCTGTGTGTCATTGCAGACACAGAATGTTGTTTCTGAGCCCAATTCCTTTTCAACACTTTGTCAGACCATCCAAGCATGTGGTGAAACTGGAATAACTTGGCTCACAAAAATCTTCCAGAAAGCATAGTTCCCGGCGACTGGCAAAAAGCGGTCATAGTACCAATCTGGAAGAAGAAAGGCAGTAAGAGAAACTGTGGAATGTATAGAGGCATTTCGCTGCTAAGCCACGCGGGCAAGATGTTGGCCAACATATTGGAATGGCGAATAAGACACAAAGATGAACCTTTTCTGAGTGAGGCCCAAATTGGATTTAGAAAGGGAAGAGGATGCACAGACACAATATAATTTGCCCTACGAGAAATGTGTGAAAGAACACAACAGAGAACTAAATATAGTATTTATCGACCAGGAGAAAGCGTTCGACAAAGTGAACAGAAACAAGCTGTGGAAAGAACTAGAAAACTACACTGTAAGAGGCCAACTTCTAGATAACATCCGTGCCATTTACGAGAACAGCATAAGTACAGTAAGAACGTCAGAGGGACTCACAGAATGGTTCGAGAAAACATCCAAAGTAAGACAAGGTTGTGTCCTATCACCACTACTATTTATCATATATATTTCCCCGCCGATCAATATCAGTCATATATATGAAGGAAATTTCAAAACTGAGTTAACATTATTTTTTAAAACCATCACCTTTTCCCTACAATTAAAAACACGAATGAAGTAAATATGACCACTTGGACGAAAATACAGAACTTTTTATTGTTCGAGGTGAGGAAACACGAATAGGAGAAAATGGCTTCCGAAGTTGGGCAACACGTTTCCATAGCAATAGGGGTCTTACAATTGAGATAGAGACTTGGTATTTGGCAGTTATCTTGGCTATGCCACTGCAAGGTAACATACAGAAGAAGATAACTATTCATTCACAGCGAAAAACCTTATGGACAAAACAGAAATTTCACAAGAATGGACTCCACGGCAAATGCAACAAAATATTAGCATTATAGGCCCTATAAGTACCAGATACTAAATTTTCAAAGTAGCTGCATGTCAAATTCATCTGTTTCATAATATGAAAGGCCTATGTCTCCTGAAAATTTTGGTGCCATACTTTTCCCTCTCAGTCAGTGTTTAAGAGAATGGCAGCTGTTTCAATTAAACATAATATTGCTGAAGTCGCTAACTGACTGCAGCCCCATGTTTGACAGCTAATAAAAGAGTACCAAGTGCACCAAACATCTCTACATTAACAGAATACAATCATTATAACAAAGAAATGAAGCCTATTTTTTCAAGACTGTGAGATCATTACAAAACAGTATTTTATTACCTCAAACACGATGATCTGTCGTTATTTCAATAAAAACACCGAGCGTTGTCTCGGCCGGCGTCGCACCAGCCTTCGCGGCGACCGAATCGGCTCAATACTGTGGTATACTGAGTGCTCGCGGTAGTTTCGCGGAAGGATTTATGCAAATAATTCCAAGCCGATGACTTTATTCTAATAGAAAAAGAACTGTTCTTTCTATTGGTTCCTTATTTAGCCGGTATTTTACACATTTCGTGTTAAATAATGATCTTTGAAAACGTACACGCTTTTTTCCCAAGGTTTTCTATCCAAACGCCAAAGGCCAAAAATAGAAACCACGCTCACGGCTGTATAGTTCTCCGCCAAAGAGAAGACGGTATTTAATCATCAATCTTTCTGCAAAGCATTCAAATGCCTCGGTGTCAATTTTGAACCGGTCGACCTCGCATTCTGACCGCAAGGGGCTTCCCTTTCTACGACGATTCTCCTGCTCCAAATGCTCGGATATACAAACAACTTTATTGTAACGCAAAAAAACGAAACTTTTTCAACGTGTTCAGCATTTGTGTTTTATAGCAAAAGAGAAAGAAACAGAGATCTGAATTACCCCCATTTCACCGAAATCACGCGCTCGGAAGGCCGCGAGTCGGTTTACGTGCCGTATTTAGTGTTTACGCTAACTAATTATACGTTTGCAATAGCACCATAAACACACGAGAGCACTCTCTCTCTCTCTCTCTCTCTCTCTCACACACACACACACACACACACACACACACACACACACACACACACACACGCACACACATACACACACGCACTCGCACATCCGCACATACACAGACACACACGTGCACATAGACCGCATTGCTGGCCTTTTGGTAAGGAGTCCGCTCTGCGAGATCTAGAGGAAGGTTAATTAATCTTATATAAGCACTAAACACAATAAAAAACACATTTTTAAAGTCAATCCAATTGAAGAACTGAAAGATGAACAGACGATAACAGCTAGCAGGCCACGCCCAAACAGTCAGCTGTTTACGTAAACAAGCTTGTAGTGATCGCTAGAAGTTACCGTTTTAACTCCGTTTTGCCAATCAGAGTTGTCTACATTTCAGACCATTCAATCTCGAAAAGGGGTCAAAATCTTAAAATAGTTTCGAATGAAGGACTTTAAAGCAAAGGTGGCCATTAGGTAATGGTTCTAAAAATAATCTCACAGCTACAACAAAGCTACACACTTGCAAGTTCCAAAGTCCTTTATCTCGCCACCCAAGCTCGCAACAAACCACACACACCTCCAAAATAAATCAAAATAAAATTTATAAATATTTAAAAATAAAATCTATAGTCGATTATAGTAGTTTATTTTTATATTAAATGAAGCAGAAAACATCAAACTTTCAATATATCCAAAAAACAAAAAATTCACGAAAGTCACTTTTTGCCTTTCGAGCCTCGTAGCTGATAATAGTACACTGCGTCTTACGACTGCTATTGAGCGGGGCAGACAGATATATGGATAGAATTACAAAAGAGGCCAAAACCGAACCACACGCCCTCAATGAATTACTCTTCGCTGATGACCAAATCCTGGCACACAAAGATGAACGAAGTCTCCGACACCACACCACTAGATTAAACGAAGAATGTAACAACTACGACATGAAGATCAACATCAACAATACCGAGACAATGAAAGTAAGCATAAAGCCAGAACCACTCAGGATACACATCAACAACAACAATCTCAGTCAAGAATTTAAGTACCTCGGAAGTATATTCACAGAGGATGGCGACTGAACAGAGAAATTGAAACAGGAGTACAAAAGGCCAATAATGTTAGTTACCAGCTTACTAGTATACTCCACTACTGAAACATCCTAACATCTCCCGAACAACAAACCTCAAAATGATCAACACCACATTCATCCCAACACTCACCTATCAATGCCAAACATAGACCACGAACAAGACATTAGAGCAAAGAATTACAACCTGTGAAATGCGATGCCTTAGAAAAGCAGTAAACAAGACCAGGAGAGACAAAATTAGAAACTCAGTAATCCGAGAAATGGTGGGCACAAAAGATGTCATGCATCACATCCAACACCAAAGAAGCAAATGGTTCGGACATTACCAACACACCATCCAGCACAACGTGCCTACATAAAAAAGTTCAACGGCAACAAGGGTAAAGAGCGACCGAGAAAGACCTGGATAGATGGAGTCAGGGAAACATTAACCACCCACAGCATCCCCCTGACCAAAGAGCTCTCCGGCTGGTGACAGAGAGACGTCTCTTTCTTCCCGCGACACCCAAAAGTGTATAAGCGGCGGATAAAAGTAAAGTAAGACTAAAGTTTACTGTCGGTCCTCATCTATCATTGTGCTGCAATAGGTGAAGGAAGTTTTACAGCCACAGCAATCGCCGAGAATTCTAACTGCTTTCTCCTCCATGACAAATTGTAATCTTTGACGTGTACTTTCTTTCCAGATATCCCTGACCTTTTTTTCTTTTTCTTTATTGACTTCTTTTGTCCATGTGTCTTTACTGGCTTTTCGCTTCCCCTTTGTTCCCTGCTCTTGGTGTATGGTCTCCATTTCTACGGTTACATCAATGTCTTCCCTTCTTATATACCCTCTACTTCAATACTTTCATTTGGAGAGGGTTCAATCTCAAGCAACGTGTTTTCTTGAGCTTGTTCAAGATCATGTTCCGTGAGGGGCTCTGTGTCCCGAATTTGAGGCCTTTTCCAAAGGCTGCAGACTTTCTTCCTTTGCCAAAGATTCGTTCAAATACCCCTGACCATCTATATCTTGTGCCACCTGATCTCTTTCTCTCTTTCGATTTTTGTCTCCACTAACATCGCTGACCTCTCCAGTTGATAATTTGAGGTGTTCATTCACCTGAAGTAACTGGAAATCTGCTGATTTGCTGTTGGTTATTATGTTGCCTTTCATAACATACGTTTCCTATCTGTGTTCCCTTCTCATGCCCTCTACTCAAATAACTTCATTTGGTATGGGCTCGATATCTCAATCTTGAACTTTTCTTGAATTTTGGAATATCCTTTTTTCTCAAGAACCTGTTCCATTATGGGTCCTCCTTAGCTATATATTTGTACCCTTTGCTGAAACATAATAATAA
>NW_004797704.1:291150-293650 GCF_000002075.1 Aplysia californica
ATAATAATAATAATAATAATAATAATAATAATAATAATAATAATAATAATAATAATAATAATAATATAATTCTTATTAACAGTATGAAATCATTCTCTGTCAGTTAAACTTGTCTTTTTAAAATCTTTTAGACAAAAAGAGATTGGTTTCTTGATCTCCAACAAAAAATAGCTTAGCTAGGCAAAGTTAAATTTTAATAAATTACAATAAAATAGTTATAATTAATCATTAATAGTCATGATCCCACCATGCCAGAGAAAAAGTCCTGTTATATCCGATCCCTGTTAAATCAGAAATGCAAGGGAAGTAAGCATGTGTGGATTAATCCAGCTGAATTTATTTAAGGGCAGTTTCCCTTGCCACAAGTACCCACGAACATGGGTTTTGGTACAGGTAATAATTTTTGCATGTTAGGGTGTGCGGTTTTTTTTTTTGGGGGGGGGGGATGGGGTTAATTTTTTTTCCCATCTTCGTTTCTTTGGGTTTTTTGGGGTGTTTTTTTTCAATGAGAGGCATAAGTGGGAACCAGTTGGCTTCAGGCATATGCCCCTCCCTCATGGCCATGTGGCAGGCCTGCAAATGACATATTAGTATACGTGGGTGTAGCTATGCTTAGGCCTGGATCGAAGTCTGCAGCACATCGCAGCCCTCTCTCGCTTCACCCGCTGCATGTGCTTGCAGTGGTGTGGCTTGCGTGGGCTCTCAATTTCTCTGTCTGTCTGTCTGTCTGTCTGTCTGTCTGTCTGTCTGTCTGTCTGTCTGTCTCTCTCTCTCTCTCTCTCTCTCTCTCTCTCTCTTTCTCTCTCTCACACACTTTTTTTTTACACATTGTTAACGAGCCTTTGTATCTACTACAACTGATTGGGCTCCGATGAGGCACTGTTATTGCCGATAACTTTTAATAGGGACAAAGACTAGAAAAAACGGGGATGAAAAAAAACCCCTGTTATTACCGGTTCCCTGTTATAACGGGGCCTGTTATATATAGTTTCCATTGTATATATATATATAGCTGAGAACCCGGCTTTGCTCGGGGTCGACGCCTTGGCGTCACTGCCCCCCGCAGTACTGGTCTACGCCGCGGAGGCATTTTACATCTACATTGCTGTATAGCCTTTCATAGTCACACCTGGTTTCTAGATCTATATTGTTTTAGATTAGGTCTACCTTGATTAACTCCTGTCTTGATCTACATTGCTTTAGTGTATTGCTGTCTAGCCCTTCACAATCACAAAATACAGGTTTCGCCTTACACCTTCACAAAATAGCACTAAGAAAATAATAATCCACGAAAGGGCTTCTTCACTGTAAAAGGAACGCACTGACGTCTTCAAAATCACAGACCTTCTGTCCAATGCCATGTAGTGATAAGTGCAGGTCTGCTGCAGTTGCTGTAATGTTCCATAGAGTGTGTTGTCAATGTTAGGTCTCGGAGGGAGAAGGGTAGCTCTGATGTCATTTAGGGCTGTACAGTGGAACAACTTTCCTCTGACAGCGATACAAAAAATTCTAGCTCATTGACAAATTTACTTATGCCCACGAAACTTTGCATGGCACTTCTACAGGCTAGCGACCAAACAAAAAAATATTTTTTTCAAAATATCTTGACGCAGTAAAGAAACAGTTTTTCTCTTTTGGGCCCTTTATTAAAAACAACTCTTTGGATACACACACAGGATCACGTCTCCACGTACTACAGGTGGGTCTCGAAAATTACTCACCCCTTCAGTTGAATCGTGTTTCTTAGGCTGCCGGGCCATAGAAACTCAGGCGTCATGCCTCGCGCTTCATACTTCATACTTCACGCTCCATGCTTCACGGCCCACTGGGCCATAGGGGCTCATGCTCTCACGCTTCACACACGAGTCTGCGTTGCGCATTCAAAATGGAATCATCTGACGAGAAAGATTTGCTGATTTTGTTGTGTCTCAGTCTCAGAAGAAGGAAGCGAAAGAGACGGAGCATATGGTGCCGGGAGCATCTTTTGCTCAGAGAATCCAGAGGAGAATTTCACCGGACATTTCAATACCTCGTGGACAATCCTGATGGAGAACTATTTCATAATTATACAAGGATGTCGAACAAGACTTACAATACATTAAAGTCCCTCGTGCTAGGACATCTGAAGCCAGACAATTCAAATTGGAGGAGGCCAATCAAAGCAGAACAAAAGCTCATCATAACTCTCAGGTAATTACTAGTCAAAGTATGTTAGTCAGATAAGCATGTACTGATATGTCCACATAAAAAGTAGATCTAAACAACCCCCCCCCCCCCCCCGATAAAAAAGAGAGGCCACACAAAAATTCCAAAATGTTTTTGAAGGGTACAATTAAATTATTTTATGTTTTTCAGATACACTGACATGACCACATAACAAAAACAAAAACCGAAAAACAAAAACGAAAAATTTGAAAAAGTTTAGGTCACAAGGTCCCGTTAAGTGGTAGGCTCTACTTGATTGTTGTTTATTCTAACTCTGATCGTGAAATGAATAGTC
>NW_004797704.1:295109-295812 GCF_000002075.1 Aplysia californica
AAACCGAAAAACAAAAACGAAAACTATCAAATAGTTTAGTTCACAAGGTCCCGTTAAGTGGTAGGCTCTACTTGATTGTTGTTTGTTCTTACTCTGATCGTGAAATGAATAGTCCTGAGGACCATGAGATCTCGTGCCAGCTAAGGAGTGCTCTGATGACGAGGAGGAGGTTCTTTAACGACTGTAGCGCTTGCAGCTGGAACTCCTGGAATAGGTCCTCTCTAAGAGCTTCTATCCACGGCATGATGGACCGGAAGAAACTCAAATTTCCAACTGGACCAATTCGAGGAAACATGCACGAAACGCTCTGATATCCAGTCTGCTCCCGGACTCACGTCTCGGAAAAGCGAACATGTTCACTTCTAGCTTCACGCGTGAGTCGTGAAGCTTGAAGTGTGAGGCGTGAACGGGGGTCTATGGCCCACCGCAAATAAGATTACGTTTGATCATTTTTCCACTCACGCGTTTAGACGTGAAGTATGAGCGTGAGGGATGAAGCATGGGTTTCTATGGCCCGGCAGCTTTAGGCGAACGTTAAAAATCGGTAATGAACTTCCGTTGTGAAGGAGAGTTACACAGATTTGTTTCGTTTCTCAGTAGAATAATCACAAAAGCCAAAGAAGGACGAGAACTTTTTGTCAAATATGTTTGTCTAAATTCAGGAAATGAATAAATCAAAAATCGGGCTCCGTCATGGGAACCT
>NW_004797704.1:297840-299182 GCF_000002075.1 Aplysia californica
CAAGAGCGATTTATAGGTCAGGTTACACTGTTGAATATCCTATTATGTTTAGCTAAAGGGCGTGGACTTTGGCAAGGCATAGTAGATGTTTTACGGCGCTATAGATACAGAAATGACAGTTATGGCGCCTGTGAGGACCTTGCATTGATATAATATTTGGCTAGATTCTAGTGTTTATTTCTGGCTTCTTTTATTTTATTATTGTGGGTGTTTTACGTAATAGAACATTAACAAATTTTGGGCGGCACTGCACGACCGTGCTCTATGGACGAACCGCGCCCGTGCATCATTTCAGCTCAACTCTTTAGGGACGCAGCTTACAGCTTATTGTTATGTCCGATTAGCAGCAGAAAAAAAGACAATGTTGCACTAGATGACAAACCATCAAACACTTTTCAGAAAAAGTTAACAGAATTGAACAATCTCTGTGGTCAATAAAATGCTCGAGTCTTTAACTTTAAACTTTGTTAAATGGCTTAGAATGAACGCCCCCAATGAGCTTAAAAGCACTTACAAGGAAGTTATATGTGATGCGATAACATAATAATATGAAAGAAAGCAGATACGACATAGACAGATTTGCGGCCGGAAAAAAAGCAAGCTGCAGTTACATGACGGTGATTCACATAACGCTGATTATAACACATGATACAACAAAGCGCTAAATAACAATGCAGACACTTCTATCTAGAATATTATACTGTGTTAGTTACTATCCTCGATGGGGTACCAGTTGCTTACGAAACTGTTGCATAGATGGGGTCTCCCACTTTCACGTGTCCACACTTGTCCATTGTAAAATTCACACCAAAGCAAGGCTTCGGCCCGTAAGGATCCCTGAGACGGTACCTGTCAGATAATCAAGAATAGTATATAACTGAGCTTCAGTTTGATTCGTTCTATAATGATCATGCCTCCAACAACATAAGCAATGTGACTTTCGGGAATCCGGTCAGGCATGGCAAAAGCAACATAATGTACCATTCCCTTTCTATACCATCAAACAGGTCAGACACAATCACACATTGAAGCAACATAATGTACCATTCCCTTTCAATACCATCAAACAGGTCAGACACAATCACACATTGAAGCAACATAATGTACCATTCCCTTTCAATACCATCAAACAGGTCAGACACAATCACACATTGAAGCAACATAATACCGTACTATTCCCTTTCTATACATACCATCAAACCTGTCCAACATGGCCACTGATTGTCCGGGAGAATAGAGTTCGTCTTAGGCTGCTGGTCCTCAAGGACTGTGTCATAATATCATTAAAGAAAAAAAACCCAACTAACACAAAAAGTCTATATTTATTTATTTATTTATTTAT
>NW_004797704.1:299282-306670 GCF_000002075.1 Aplysia californica
TTATGTATTGATATATTTATTTATTTATGTATTTATTTATGTATTTATCTATTTATTTGCATTTGTCACGTGTATAAGTGATTGTCTTGAACAAGTGGTTGCTCGAGCAGGTTCGATTGTATAAACTTTGATACATTACGTCGTGGTCTATATTGAACTATTCTCTGATAAGTGCAAGTTTAGAATACTAAAATTCATTTTCCGAGTTGGGCTAAACCATGGCTTATTCTGTGCAAAAGGCGGAATTTTCGTAAACTCAATCTACTAATTTATAACGAGACTAATAGAGCATTTTGTATTTTGTCCAACTAATACGTATATTATTATTATTATTATTATTAATCGCGTTCCTCAGGCAAGAGTGGGGATTCAGTTCCGTTCTCGCGCTCGCGACCCAGCAGTACTGCCTGTTTATGTGGGCCAATCGTAGGTTTGGTTTGTAGTGTTTTCTTTTGTTTCAATGTATAACTTAGCCAAGCCATAGGCCTAGGCCAACACACAATAGCTTGAAGCCTCGTTTATGACGAGCTACTCGTACACGAGTGCTGGCTTCGGAGAAGGCGGTCACAGGGGTAAGCATGGTAGCCATGCATATTATTTTCATACAGACCTGTCTCGCCCGCCTAGGTCTTACCCACGCCCAAGGGATGTCACAGTAAAAAAATAATTATCACGGAAACCGATTCAGTATTATTGCCTCTTTCTAATCCCATGTAGGCATCTCGCTGGTCATCTTTAATACGATCATAGGCTTAGTACCAAATTTCAGCTTTCTACCTTTATTTTGTCATGGCCAGGTAAAAACTTTTGCCATGCCCCTCGTATTATATTATTGTCTTACGTTTTCAGAGTTTTCAGAGGTTCCTCATTCTTGTCCTTGACCCCTTTACTCTGGTCGACAGTGACAAAAATACATCTTGTGCATGCGTCCAGGGCCCTCAACTGAACATCTCCAATACGGATAGAGCTCCATGAATCCTAAAGTTCCGGTACCGGACAGGAGATGTTGAAAGGTTAGTATAATACATCGTTTGAACGCAAACGTACTGGAAGTAAAATTACATTGTATAATATATTATACTACTGAAAGACATTGATACACGACCAGTCCATCTGGAAATAAATTGGAAGAAGACTAGATAATATTCTCTGACCAAAAAAGGTTATTTCAGACGGAGGAGACCACACGAAGACTGTGGGGTAGAAAGCAACACCTTGACATAAGATAAATGCACATATATATCGGGAATTAGTTCTGATAAACATAGACAATAACGTTTTTTGTGTTCTTATAGGCCTATAAACATACATTTAGGATCAATGTTTCTCAGGATAAAATCAGCACAGCTACGCCAGATACGATGGGAAATCAGTCAGAAAAAACAACCCATAAACGAACTCAACGTAAACCAACTTGTGTCTCAAGAAAACCTACCCCCCTCCCTCCCTTTTCACCCTCATCCCTCATATTAAATCGGCTACAAAGGGGTACGTATTCCTATGAAATCAAAGCATCACAAAGTGGATTGTTCACGAAATGGCATAATGGTGACTGAACATATTTTAAAAAGTAAGTTATTTACCTCTGCAAAAGCACTACAATCATCAACAATTATGTTGGCTCTGAAATTCGTGATTGGAACAGGTGTTTCTAGCCTTGTGTTGAGGTCTGCGAGGGACGCATTGGACACAACCATGTATCCACAATTGTCTGCAAGTGCGAGCTGAAAACAAAATCAAATTAAAATTATGTCGCTTTCTAGAGAGCAATTGACTGCACACTGATGTAACTTTTTTAAAAACCCAGAAACCGGATATACAGAATTTTACTTAGATATGCCCGATGAGAAAGTTTTTGAACGGTTTATAGGTAACAAATAGATGGCTATGTGAATGGCATTGCTAACAGAACACCTAACTTAGTGTTCTCAAGACAGATTCGTTTCCCAGTCACTGATACATTATTATCTGCAACGTGTAATTCTACACAACGTTCTCTCAAAGTGGGCCCTCCGTTAGCTGAGTTGGCATCACACTTGACAACGAAGAGGACGGCCCTATGGTTCAGATCCGTATCTGAGCGTTCAAGGATTTTGCAGGGTTTTTTTTCTCGGTTTTCAAGGCTCTTAACTCATCTGGCACTGTGTTGTCGGAGATGGACGTTGAAATCGGAGATTCCACCTCTTAAATAACTTTCTTGTTGATAGGGGTGTTAAACCTCTACAACTACGACTCACTAAGTGTACAATTCTAAAACATTGTTCCTTGTTTATGAACGTTGGGCAAGCATCGCCAGTATAGCCTTTACTTAAGACAATGTCCAAGAAAACCCCTCTACAGGCAAAGGCTAAGTGGTCATAATTTATTAATATTCTATGACATGTTGTTCCTGGCAATAAGTAGCATGACTGTCATACCATATCTCCAGGTTTTGCTGGATTTTGCCACAACTTTTTTGCGTTAGATGCATCCCGCTTTTCCAGGTTTGGAGCTGAGTAATGTAGTCGAAGACCAGTTCTATCGAAGTAACGACAAAGCCAGTCAGCAACTGCATCCCCCATGTCAACTGACCTGATGGTATCTGCTTTGACACTGTGAATAGAACCAAAAAACCCACCTGGGATAATATTCAAAAAGGAAATATCTTAAAAGCAGTAATAAATGCTTCTAAATTAATTATTTCGAAACAAAAATTAGTAAGTGTTTTACGCACTTAATTGCAACGCAATATAAGTGCCGATTTCGAAAATAAATACAGAAAATGACATTTTGAATATAGAGTCTGTAAATGATTTAGTTAATTGATATTTAAAACAGGTCATTAAACTATTTTGAATAAGAAGACATATTTTCACTTATATAAAAGATTATTAACAAAATTGGGCTTTTTGCATTAGCTCTACCTTTTCTTGCGTAACTCATTCACCCTTTCTTTGTAATGTCTCTAATTATAATATTCCCTTGCACTTGAGGGGGGGGGGGGGGGGTTACTCTACTCTTCTTGTGTTATCCAAATTCCCTCAATCATATTCACTAATTAAAAACCCAGTCTCAAAACATTCTGGGGGTAACTTGTCATTATTTTTAAAAATGCAAGATTTACTTCTGGGCAAGATACCGAAAACTCCAACAAAATCTTGAGTACGCCTGCATTGAATAAGAAAGAGTTTGAACAAGACGGAAATTGTTCTGTACTCGACAGGCCATTTGTTAATTTAAATGTAATAAACATGCCCATATCTTTCATCTCCCGGAGCAAGACGCACGTGAAATAAAAGAGAAACAATTTCCACATTTTAAAAAGGAAATGTTTTGTTTGGGCTAGTTTATTATTTTTTTTCTTCTAAATTACAGGTCCGACTAGTTCAATACATGTATCATGTTTATCTACCTTTGGCCTTGACAAAGATAGGCCGTCTCAAGAAAGTAGATCTGTATCATCTTTAACATCCTTCTACCTAGGGGAGGGGGGTAAATTTTTCTTGGTGAGCGTCGTTTTTTAAAATTATCAATCTTTCTCCATGCGTCAAAAAGCAATACGGGTGAGACAAATGAATAGATACTGACGTGACTTTGCTGATATTGCTGTCAGTCACTGGTGGATCAGCTTGGAGAGAAATAGGTTCCATGCCTGGTGCCTTCAACATAATGTTGTCTCCGTCCAGCACCGGCTCAATCAAGGCCATTTTCGGAACTTGTCTTTGTGTGAGGTAAACGCCATCAGCGGTAGAAACTGCCCACTGCCTTTCAATTGAAGAAAACATTGACAAATTAATTAAGATAACAAAACCACTCGTTCGGAATACCAGGACACACATTGGAAAACAATGCAGTTACAAATACCACGCCAAACTATACTTTATTACGTCCCAATCGACCTAGTGTGATAGTTTAAGGGGTACGCAAACAAGAATATAGAAAACAACAACAACCAACAAACAACTAGAGTAGTTGCATAACGGGTTGGATTAAAACAGCTTTTAACATAATCATTAAATTTTTTCCTCTTCTTGGAGAAATCCAACTTTGCACCCCCCCCCCCCAAAAAAAGAAGAGAAATTGAAACAAACCGAACAAGACGTGATGTAGTTTTCCTCTATCCTCTCCTTTGACTTTGACCCTACAGGAATTTGATCTCAGTCAAAACGCTCCATTCATTACTAACACATGGCATTATGCTACATGAGTCATCTTCTTATTTTTTAAATGTGTGTGTGTGTGTGTGCGTGTGTGTGTGTGTGCGTGTGTGTGTGTGTGCGTGTGTTTGTGTGTGTGTGTGTGTGCATGTGTGTGCATGTGTGTGCATGTGTGTGTGTGTGTGTGTGTGTGTGTGTGTGTGTGTGTGTGTGTGTGTGTGTGTGTGCTTGTGTATGTGCTTGTGTTTTTGTGTGTGTATGTGTGTGTGTCTTGGTGAAATCAAGCGCTCATCAAAATAACAAATTCGAAGATATCGGCATTTCCCCCCGCTCTTTGGGAAGTTTTTATCGACTTTTGTTCTGAACACTTTTTACAAATTTCTGTGTTTATTTTACTGAAAAGCGTTAATCAAAGGCATAACAAATGTAAATTTGAAATTTCCAAGGACTCTCAATCTTTGAAAATCACCAAACTTTGGCAGTCATTTTTCTCTCTAATTTTACCTCTGACACGACGCGACCCCCACGTTCTTCAATTGCAAATATCACCACTTCTGTTCAAGATAGACGGTTTTAATATATACAAACGCAAGACAAATAAAAAAGATTTAAGATGACACCATTAACTCAATATGCCCTCTAACATCGACGAGCGCCTGATTCCACCTTGTCGTGACCCAAGAATTCACCTGTCACCAAAACTCCGCCATTGTATTCCCACAGATGTGCAGTCTGCATTTTGGACGTTCACGCCTTTAAAAGACTTGAAGGGATACACCCAGATGGACCCGACTTTCCCAACATATCGATATTCCTCTTTCTTTTGCTTTGGAAACATGAAGCCAGCAGCGTACTTCATCGCTGCACCAGCAGCAACTGCTGCAAACAATGCTGCAGGGGATCCTCTGTCCAACACGCTCATTGCCATAGCTTCCTACGGACCGGACATGGAGCAAAAGGAAAAACTTGTAAGTTGCTAAGGAAATGTTATTTCCGGTGAAAAGGTAATCTCTTTTGAGAACATGTGCTTCACTTTTCAGTCTAAACATTACTGAAAACCTGGATATTCATTATATATTCACTGATTTCAACATCAACTTTTATAAGTTTACATTAAGGTACGTAGGCCTAAGATTAACGCCTACTAACTGTATAGACAGTCACAACAGTGTAGGCGTTGCCTAAGACATGTTTCTGTTATTAATAATTTTCAGCATAAACATGATATAAAATAAAACTTGGTAATTCAACTTTTCTAATATTATACTGGCCATCAAAAACGAGATATCACTTTCTAATTGTGTTCCAAACCTGGACCATCAGCTCCGTTATAACGGTAGTCCCAGACGATACCAACTGAGCTAATGGTGCGCTCGGATAGGTGTAGGAGGAGAAACAAACAATACATACCACACAACTGAGCCCAAAACGCCAGGAACTCTAATCTCTCTAACCTACTTCCTTAGCACTCGAAGTCTGTCTGATTTCTCTCTACAATAAGTCTTATGCGCTGCTCTAGTATCTTTACGTTTATTTTCCCAGAGTGCCTTAACAAGGAGATGCCTATGTATGTTGTGCAGTCGCGTGTGTTGCCTTTTTTCCCATAATGGTACCACTATGGCTTTCTGCCAGTCTTCTGGGCATTTTCTTTTGCTCCCAGGCTCTGTTGAAAATTCACCTCAGCCAGAGTATACCGGTTTTTCCACAAGCTCTTATGGCTTCCGCTGTGATGTCATCTGGTCCTGGGGCTTTGTTCTTGGGGCTGGTTTTTTTAGTGCCTTTTCTATTTCACTGAGAAGTATGGGTGGTTCTGTTTGCTCTCCATATGATGGTTGGAACTCTTCTTGTTGTCCGTGGCAGGCGTCTGTGCTGAGTAGTTCTTGGAAGTAATTTTCCCATCTTTTCTTCGAGAATGGCATTTCCCTCTTTATCGTTTATAATGCATGTCGGGTTGTATGGGTCTTTCCTTACCCGCATGCTCTTCACACTTTTATAAAATTCTCTCTTGGGTTTTCCTTGCAGGTATTGGTCAGTTTCTCGCCATATATTTTCCATGCACTTTCTTTAGCAGTTTTGATGATTCTTTTCGTCTCTCTTCTCGCTTTCCTGTATTCTATAAAGTCTTCTTCGATCTTTGACTTCTGCCATTTCTTGAATTTCTTCTTTTTCATTTTAATTGCTTCTTTTTTCATCATTCCACCAGTATCTTGTTCTGTCTTTGTTTCACGTATTCGTTGGGTGCCACAGCTGTTTTTCTGTATTTCTGAGAAGGATTTTTTGAATGTTTGCCATTCATCTTACTTCAAGACAGAACGGTGAATGGCGAAACTGTAACTTTCTCTTCTAATCTGGATAAATGACAGATGGTGTGTTCTAAAGCATAGAGCACTTCGTAGAGGCATGATTGACCCAAATTGTGCCTGTCGCACTCGTACAACGGGGGTCAGAGCGTTCTCGGTAAAATAAGATAGCTTATCAGGACAGCGTACTTCATTTGGCCATCCATTAAAAAGATAAGCTAACGTTTTTAGAGAATATGATTAAAATTAGAACCTTGGCTAACTCTGAATATTCATGGATTTTTTTTCATCCGAAGTTGCAGCGTCTTATCTGAGGGCACCTCTCTCGAAAACAATCTAGCCTTGGGACATTTCATGCCTTCCCAACAACGGCTAAACTATAGGCTACATACTGCACAGTCAGTCCTACTTTCTGACAATGTTTATTGGCCAGTTAAGTGGAAGTAAACATAATGAATTATAATGCTTTTCATGGTCTGACACATGTCTAGTGGCAAAGCATAGACTCGTCGGTGTTCAAGTAGTTAGGCTCTCGAACTCGCAACCGGTAGGTCATGGGTTCGAATCCCGTCAGGGGCCTGACGTTGTGTCCTTGGGAAAGGTACTTTACACGAATTCTCCTCACTTAACTCATGTGGCAATGGGTACCCAGCCCAAGACAGAGAAATGTCTTGTCAGTTTGTTCGTGTTTTAAGCGTTTAATCAGCTGCTTGCACGGTACGCTTCCCGGGAAGCTGAGAATGTTTCTGAGTGTTCTATTGTCTGCTGGGGTAATAATATAGTGTAAAGCACATAGAACTTGCGGTTGAGCGGGGGTATGCGCTATACAAATGCTACTTATTATTTACTATTATTCTTTTTCTTTAATATTAACAGTCGCTCGCTGTCATAATATTATTATTATACATGTTGGCCTTATCTTTCTGGTGCTCGTTTCTGTGTGATCACGAAG
>NW_004797704.1:307766-309090 GCF_000002075.1 Aplysia californica
AAAGGAGGTGAGAGGGTGGGGGCAGAAAGTGGAAATGAAAGCAGACAACAGAACATTGCTAGAGAGCAGGAAATGAGGTGAAAGGAGACAATTTGAGAGAAGAAAATATCGCTACCCGGATTCGAACTCGGGACCTTTGAATGAGAGGCCAACACGTTAACCTCTAGGCCACGAGAGCCCCTGTACTTTTTTTTGAATGACTGCCTGTAGTATGAAATCTTAATATGTCTTTCAAATGTTTTGATCATTTAAAGTTGAAATAAATTAATTGATATTGAATTACAGTGTAATCATAAAAAAGGAACGGTATAGTCAACATGTCCCTTCATGTACCCCAGAATAGCCCCAAAGACAACTTTGGTCACTGGTCATCGAAGACTTAAGGTGCAGTGGTTATGTCCGGCGTTGTTGTAGGTATACTGCGTTCACAATACGGCCAATTCTTTCAATTATAATGACTTTTAGTACCAACTGCCACACATCATGGTTGTTGTGTTGATTTTTTAAAAATCCAACAGACATGAAAAATTTCAATAACTTGCTATTAGCCACTCCAAATCACCCCCGTCCATTGCTGAATTCCACACGTAAATAAATATTTGACCCTGACCTCATAATTTCATGCGACTCAGTCGCAGCTATTACCAAAGATTTTCAACTAGAATCTTTGATATTACTGTAAACTCTCTGACCTTACGATTGGAAGCTTGCACAGTGGCGGTGGGTGGATCAAAATGTGGGCGGGACTCAGAAATGAAGGTACCATTGAGTTTAAAGATAAGATTTTTCTTCGGTTCAGAGTAAAGCCTAGAAAATTATTATATTAATATGTGTGAATGTGTATATATCTGTGTATGTGTGCGTGCAATCACAGAAAGCAAGACATTCCTAACGAGGGCCCTATGAGTGTGTTGATTACATAGAGGAAAGTGTGTCATTAATTTTTAACCCATTGTCACGGCTCACAGCTTTTTATGAGTCCTCGGTAATGCAATTCTCCACCTCTCGCGAGATTTTTAAATATTTTTTTTTTTAGCTGTTGTTCGTTTCTTTTTGCAAGTTTTTATCGAGTTGTGACAAATCGATAACTTTTAAGTCTCTATGTGGTGGAAAAATCTGCCAGGCTCACGACAGTGTCAAATAATTCAAGTGCATAAAAATTTGCAATGTGCACTGGGCATAACGGGAAACAAGACCGATGGCGACAGTGACACAAACCGGAAATAGCCGCTCAGTGCTCTGTGACAATGGTGCTATAATTTACTCTGAGCCTGATCTTCAAAAAACGATGGTGCTCGTAATCGCTCTATTTCAAATTCGATTA
>NW_004797704.1:310515-326880 GCF_000002075.1 Aplysia californica
CTATGAGAGTAGGAGAGAGAGAGAGAGAGAGAGAGAGAGAGAGAGAGAGAGAGAGAGAGAGAGAGAGAGATACATTGATGCATTAAATAAGACACGACGATATTCTAGCTATTGTCCCAGTGGGAAATTTTTCTTGGATCTACAGAAATTATAAAAACACAAGTAGATCTAGTATTATGTAGATATAGATCTACTTAAAAACTAAATTATATAGCCTACAATGTTGGCCCTATAGGCTTATAACTATAATGCTATTACTTTCATAACATAATATTATGAAGAGAATGATTCAGCTGACAGTAATACCCTTTCACGTCAGATGCATTTTTCAACCACAGGCAGGAATTTATCACATACCTTTTGAGTTATTATGAAATATAGCTAATCACGAATTATTATTTCTCGATTACATTCAGAGAGCACAGTAGGAGGGTCGAGGCAGATTATCAACATCTATTATTCTTACATAAAAAAAAAAAATAAGATACGGTACAGGCTGGTTTATAATTAAAAATCGCAAACTAAAGAACAAAACTAAGCCGCCGAGAAAAACGGGCACAACAGTTTCTTGCAACATCATTCAGGCTTGAACCAATGGCGTTTTGACGGGAGTATCCCTTTCCAATGGATTCAGTGTTCTTGTTTTTCGATTGAAGTTATCAACTTTGCGCGGATTCAAGGGAAGCAACTCAAAAATTAAACCCTTGTTTGCTTCCGACAGGCTGGAGGCTGTTGACCTGTTGTAAACTTCCTGACTGACCGATGTCAAATTATTATGACGATGCGTCGAATTAAATGAAGCGTAACCAGTTAACCAGTCTGCCAGTCTTGTTAGTCTTTCGACCTTGGTTTGATTTGATAGAGGACTGAGCTCAGGCCTGTGAGTAAACTAGATCTAGATATCTAGATCTAAATCTTCAAGAACTGACTAATTTTAGCGAACCGACACATTTCGTCTTTCCTTGTTTTGTTTTTGGTGTATCTCAAACTTGTCAAACTCAAGCTTTGTTTACTTACTAGATCTAGATTTAGATCTAGATCTAGATCTACGCGTATAAAATATTACCGAGTAGCATCCCTTGGACCAGCTCTAAAAAATCAAGATATTTCAGAGAGAGAAGAGGGGAGGAGTTGATCTTGCGAGAACTTACGGGCGGGTGAGAATAGCCACTTTCAGGATATATTATATAATAGAAGTCTGGATTCTCTAGGGCCTAATATAGATCTACTAATTAAGTAATTAGGCCTACCTATTGCCATTTATTAAATTATTTTATAATCTTACTGTCCTGTTGTCCGAGCGATGAACGTGAGTCCGGCTGGATTGTACTTTTTTGGTGGATCCACTTACCACACTTACATTAGCTCCTCATCATCTGTGATCATCACAGCAAAATTCATTTATTCAAGGACCAATTGTCATTAGCTGGCATTTCTTCAACCTCAGACTCAGTCTGCTGATTCAGGTTGCCTACCCCTTCCATGTAGATCTAGATTCTTAGCCTGCCAGTCGAGCCGCACTTGGCCATACAGGCACTCATTGACCAAAACCGGTTGAAGAGTACACAGGTCTTATTATATAATAATGATCATTCCGGTTTAACCTGCACTGTCTGTAAGGCACCTTTTGGTTTTGTCTCAAATACAAATGCTTTAGGTATTGCAAACTAAAAAATAATTTACAATTCAGTAGAGCCCTATTTTTTTGGTTTGTTAGTCTAGCCGTCATTATAGCTCGGCTAGCCACAGCGTAGCTTTCTAATTTCTAGCCGTCATTAAGTAGGCAGGCCAGTCAGTTTAGCCGTCATTATGTATGACGAGCCTGCTTTTCCTATGATAATTACACTGAATTTTCTAACTGTATGTGTTACATAAATTTCTCATTGCTCCCACAGGAAAAAGAGAAAGAATACACACCGAGTGGTAGCCTAAATCTATCAAGTAGGCTGTTTTTTTTAAAAACTGCCACCTGTAAGTAATCACCTAGATTTATATTCTATAGGCCCTGTTGGCCTATTTACATATTTTTTACTAGTTCTTTCAGTTAGTGGAGTCGCCCGTACTGAACATGGATAGTTGAAAACAGTGGTAAACCAAGTTAAGAAAGTAAAATCCAAGATTTTTTTCTTTGTCTTTGTTTAAAAGAGATTTGTGAACATGATCCCATTTCTAAACCCCAAAAAATTTTGAGGAAATTATGACAACTAAATCTTTACTATCAATCCTCAGCTAACCAAATCAAGTCTTATAAAGCTTAATTCAAGGTAGTGAAACAGGAGAATCTAGATGCGAGATCGACACGTGGGGCAAAAAGTTCAAGAAATTGGTTGAAAAAGCACCCAATTCAAAGGTTGTACACTTTCAAATAGCTCGATAATGAATGTAAGAAACGAAAATCATCTGCTCAAACTAGAGGGTTGTGTTAAACCCAAAACCGCTATGACAATGTAATCCGAAAGAAATTTCCTTTATATTCTCAATATTTAAGAAAAGGGACACATCCTATTCACAGCCCATGGCAAGGTGTGAAGAAGGGGAGCAATGGTCAGTTTTACGGTACAGCTCTGAGACTTCATGCAGCATTATATCACTATCTGTTCCAGACATGAGAGCAATTCAATTCCCTGGTTATTTAGTCAATTTTGTGCTAGTGTTTTAATTTTTCTTTGTGTAATTTAGAAAACAAATGATTAGTGTTACCAATGGAACCCTCTTTTCTGCTTCCCCAGTACACTGGACAAGATATACAAATGTTTGTTCCTGAAATTGAATATAAATGCATATTGTAGTTAGTGCTGTTCCTCTAGGTTTTATGTTCTGAGATTACACCAGTGTTTTTAATGTATTGTGGGCTTTTTTCAGATTTTGAAGAAGATTCTGAATTATTCGGAAAGAACATTTTGTAATGTAACTTGGATGCAAAGCAATTCAATGATGCTTATCTTCAATTATAAGGGCAGAGTGCACGTAGAGATGTAATACAAGTTTCTATAAAAGTTGTGAGACACAACAGTGAGGGATTCAGATATATACAGTCCGTGCCGGCTTTAAGCACGCCGACATAAAGCACGTTCCGGATTCAAGCACGCTAAAGGGCTCTTACAGAATTTTTTGTGATATAAATTACACGCCTTTAAGCACGGTAACTCCGGCTTCAGGCACGCTTCATTTACAAGACAGTCAATACTTTCATGATGACCCATCGAATTTCGAAAACAGTCTAAACCGCAGCAGTGAGTGTGTTAAGAGAAACACAAAGAACGCAATTGACCGAGACACACACTGACACGCGTAGAGAGGAAGGCAGAGAGATGCACACAGCCACACACGTGGACCTAGGGCAAAGCTACACACAGACCAAAAAAAAAATACAAAGAAAATCGTGGTGACAAGAATGGGAGGCTGGCTGAGATTTCGCCTTTGACCCTCGCTATCCATTAATCCTGATTGTGTATCACATGCGAGGTGGAATGAAGGCGGTGGTAGTGGTATGAATATGGCACAGCGGGCAATGGTACGCACAGGCAATGTAGTGTAGGCCTAGTGTGCTGTATCGTGACTGGCCGTCTAAATTCAGTTTTCATTTCCCATTCGACCACAAAACAAAAACAAACAAGCAAACAAAAACTACCATGGCTGATTAAAATAACGGTGCACACTTTTGCGGGACCGCTATAGGCCTACTTACAATTTAAAGGGAAATAGCACAAGAAATTTTCTACATGAAAATCTCTGGATTATGTCTACTTCTCACTCAGGCACGCTTCGGCATTAAACACGCTTAAGCTTTCTCCTGATGACTGTGCTTAAAGCCGGCATAGACTGTATTGCATTTAAGATTTCAGATATGATGTAATGGATGGTTTGGTATGATCTAATGGTTTAAATTTTTTTTCTCACTAGGTAGCGGAAAGTCTTCAGAGAAGAATGCCTGAGCGGGGTAACTAAATTTTTGTTTTCGATACAAATGTCAATGGAGTAAAATGCCTAGATCCCCTTAGTGGAATTCGATGTACAATGGCATATACAGCATACATAAATATGCAATAGTTTATCAACTTTACATGATTACAAAATCACACAAAATTGCAGACAATCGTAACATGCAATAGGTCGCTTTTAAGGACAAGTGGGCTAATCCAGATTTCAGGGGTTTCCAGAAATCTTGACCGACACCAAAAGTGAGCTTTGCCCTACCTATAGGAGAAGTGCAGTTTGGTTTCATTGGTGTGTATATATTTGTTTGGTTATAGAGAAAACTCTCCTTGTCTTTCAAAGAGACTGAATAAAGATCCAAAAACTTTAACTTTGATTTTCACTAAACAGCATTTATTGGGATAGCCCCCTTATGCTTAAAAGTGACCAATTGTTGGGTGCTACTGTGCAGTGCCCTTTTTGTGAGCTGAGTTCATCTTGTTTTGCTCAAAGACCCACCCTTTTGACCACCCACCCAAATGCAATGTTACTAACACATATTTGACATTATTGTGAACCTGAACTCAGAAGCCTCTCAACTACTGGAGCATGTGAAAAATGCAAGACATGGATAAAACATTGGATTGTGTTGCAAGATGTATGTTAACCCCCCCTCCCGCCTATCACCATTACTGTTCATGTTTGCCGTTGAGATGAAAACTTTTCTACCTTCCGCCCTCAATCCGGTTTCATCATCATTTTACCTTGAGGATTCCCAGCCCATGATGCTTCGTATGTGATGTTGGTGGTCAGTCTAGCTTCCTAATTCTTCCTCCTTCCACTTCTCTCCCCCGAAATGATCTCTTGTCTGCCCATCCAGTTTTTCTATTTTCATTTTTATATAAATATGTGAAAATTCTGAGAAAAAGTGTAATGAATAAACATTTGAGAGACCATGGAAATGATGAGCGCACTCTTGATGTCTGCTTGTTCTTGGTATTATTGTAAACTTTTCCATGTGAAATTGTAATGTTTTTTAATTCATTCACTCTCTAGCACTACACATGCTATAGGCTATGATTACACAGCTTCAACAATTCGGAATATAATCTAATCCCAGAGAATTGGGAGGCAGACTATACAACAAGAAAAATATTCTGTGTTAGTCATGTTATTTGAGGCACACAAAACCACAATAGGGCAAGTCTGAGGAAAAAGTAATTATACATATATATATATGGCATTTAACTACCTCAGAATTACAAAGATTGTCTGCACATTACCTAATTTTGAGAAATTGGACGTCAAAGATTTTGAGTTTCACATCATGCCAAGTTTGTCAAATGCCATTCTTTGAATATTTTGATAATGACTTTGAATGATCTTACTATTTTGATAGAGCAGATAGAACATTTGGTTTCTGATTAGTAACTCAAAACGGTAAAAAATGTCAGATAGAACTTTGTAATTCTGAGGTAACGATTTATATAGTGCTCTACCCCGAGTCCACAAGGTCTGAGTGCTTTACAATACAACAGTAACATATGAAACAGTGCATTGTGTTCTGGCCAAGAAAATCTCTATATCTCATTATTAATTTAAAAACAGAAATGACATTGGAATGAATTGAAAGGATTTGATATCTCTTGGGCTAAGCATTCCAGATCTTGGGGCATGATATACAAATTAAATGCCCTTTCACCCATTGTTTTAAGTTTCATAGATGGTAAAATAAATTTCATTTTGTCAGCTGATACCTTTTACTGTGAGTTTGAATGTACTGTTTCAACAGATTTGATAAATATGTTGGTTCATTATCATTCAAACATTTGTGACATAGAATGGCCAATTTGTATACAATTCTTTTATCAACAGGAAGCCAGTGAAGTGTCCGTAAAAGATATGTAGCAGAGTCTCACTTTCTTTTCTGTAAAACTAAACACACAGCATTGTTTGGGATAGTTTGAAGTCTTTTCACTTCCTACAGCAGCATTCCTGATTTCTAGAGTTACAATAGTCAAGTCTTGATAAAACTAAGCTATTTACTAATACAGCAGTATACTTAGTATTGATTAGATGACATTTATTGATTTTCCTTATTTATAAATATATCTGCAACTGATCAGATGATTATCTCAGCTGACATTGACAAATTGGAATAAAAAGAGATGCCAAGATTCTAAATTTATCTTTAAATGCAATTTCCCCATCATCAATTTTTATGTGATCGTTGTGAAGTAGGCCTACAAGTATTGGTTCGCTAATTGGAACATGTCTATATTTTTCTTTTTCTTAGTGAACTGCGGTGTCAATCTCGAGACAAAAATTGTCTTCTATGAAATAGACGCCCCTCCGTTGAAGAAGTGTCGCTTTACATTTGTGGTGGAAGGTGCCGAAGGGTGAGTATAGTGATGTGGTGAGTGGTGTATGGGCAGAGTCAAAGATCAGCTAGGGTTACAGATAATTGTAAAGTACACAAGGCATGCTGTAGACTGTAGAGCTTGGATAGTGCTATATAAATGCAAATTATTATTACAATGGAACGCCGATGCAATAAGCTCGGATTCAACGAGGGGAGATGGAATCCCCATTTTTTAATTAATTAAAATCAATAAAAATAAGTCGGTTTCAATGAACACATAAATGAGCAAGCTCTGATTCAACAAAGTGGCTTGCAAGGTGAACAGCCCCCGCTGACGTGGCTTCGCTCATTTTTCTCCCTCAATGAACTTTTGTCTATTCCTGGAAACCATCCTTGGCATCTACATTGAAAATCACTATTCGCTTAGCATCTTATGCGATCGGTCGGCGGCCTTCTTTCATACCAACACACGCGTTGATGGTGTGCACACATATCTTAATATGTGTTGAGGTCGGACGCGCGCGCGCGCGCGCGTGTGTGTGTGTGTGTGTGTGTGAGTGTGTGTGCATGCGCGTCTGTGTGTGTACGTGTGTGCGTGCGTCTAGAGGGAGGGGGCACAAGTGATCTGGGCGTGGAACATCAGCAGTAGAGATACAAAATGCGTCACCACACAGTACCCAGTCATCCCCCCCCCAATTGTAGGCAAGTCTTGACTTAAATCTTTGTAGTGAATTGTGCGCTTGTCTGAGGAATCAAATGTTGCTGTATGCTAGGCTATACCCAGCAACAGAACTTGTTCGGGAAACAATACGTCATAGGTGACACAGGCATGCAAATTTGAATTAATCAGACCCTTTGCAGAGTATGTGCTTGGTAGGATCCAGTGTATCTTCCCAGAATTTTCCAGCATTTCTTCGGTATGGCACAAAGAAACGAAAATGCCTCTCATTTGAAACCAAACTACTTTTGATTGAGGAAGTCAAATACATTATACAGTACTTGCCCGGTGCCTGTAATTATCTACACAAAAACCTCATGTTAGCTATATTATTTATCTAACACTCAGATTCAACGAAATTGAAGGTCAGGCCGGACGACTTCATTGAATCTGAGTTCCACTTTATTATTATTATTTTATTATTATTATTATTAGTAGTAGTAGTATAATTATTATTACATATTTACCTCAAATTAAACCTTACCAATGTCCATGAAAGTAAGATACAGTGGAACTTGGATTCAACAAAGTCGTCGCACCTGACTGTGAATTTTGTTGAATCCGAGTGTTTGTTTTAATAGCAAACATGAAGTTTTTATAATTACAGGCACCGTGCAGATAGTGTCTATCGTATTCGACTTCCTCAGTCAAAAGTAGTTTAGTTTCAAATGAGAGACATTTTTGTTTCGTTGATGCCATACAGAAGAAATGCTGGAAAATTCCAGGAAAATACACTGAACTCTACCATGCACACATTGCACAAAAGAGCCGATTTGTTCAAATACACGTGTGTTTTATCTATGATGTATTGTTTGCAGAACAAGTTATGTTGCTGTGTAGAGCCTTGCATACGGCAACGTTAGGTTCCAGACAAATGCACAAATCCTTATTCAGAATCAAAACTAGCTTATCATTGTAATATACTGATCAGTAGCCAGGTGGGAAAAATGACTGATGTGGTTGTATCTCTAACGCGTTTCACACCTGGGCCACATGTGCCCCCTCCCCCAAGGCACATGTACACACAGTCACACGTGTGCTGGATGCCTGTTCGACCCTGACACTCGCTAAGACATGTGCTTTTGCTAACAACGCGTGTGCGGGTATGAAAGAAAGCCACTGATTGGTCAAATAAAAAATAAGCAATAGGCGAAGCACATATGGTTCACGATGCAGATGTCATGGATGGTTTCCAGGAATAGATAAGGTTCACTGCAGGAGAAAAATGAGCTTGGCCACATCGGTGAGGACTGTTCACCCTGCAAGTAACTTCATTGAATCCGAGCTCATTCATGTGTTCGTTAAATCGGAGTTACTTTTATTGATTTTAATGAATAGAAAAAATGGGGAATCCATCTCCTTTCGTTGAATCCAAGTTTTGGTTTAATATGAGATTTGAATCCGAGTTCCATTGCACATACATGTACCAGAAAAATTAAGATAATGATTAGGAGAAAACAATATCTCTTGAAAATAAAAGAGCAATAACTGATATATAGCGAATTCAAAATGTTTGCAAAATACAAAATGGATAAAACGAAAAAAAAAAAATAGTGATAAAAAAAATCCAGTATAAAAAATATAAATGAGGCATTATGGTGAAATCAGGTGCTGGTCAAAATACAATGGAGTCCGCTTAAAGTGAACTCTTTGGGACCAGAAGAAAATGTTCACTTTATCCAAGGTTCAGTTTAACCATTTTGGTGGGGTGCAGGCCTAGAAACAGTAGCTACACGCAGTGGTGGGTCAAGGGTGGAGGTGGGGTGGGGGGACAACACAGCAGGGAGCCTAGATTAGAGCCCTTTCTTTCTGATTGAGAATGGTGTCGCCAACGCCGAGCTGGGTTTGTCTGCCGATGCCCAAGGCAAATAATTTTATTTTTACAGCATGGCCACAGTGACACAGTTGGTCCGTTCTTTGCTTTCACTCATTTTGGACGTTCACTATCCGATTTCCCCACGAAAGCAGTTCATTTTGTCCACCGTTGTTTTTTACTTAAACAAATAGCGTTCCGATCGGGATCACTGAATATTGTTCATTTTAACCGATTGTTCAAATAAAGCGTGTTCCCTTCAGGCGGACACCTCTGTAATGAAATAGAAGAAATTGTCAGTGTTTTGCTGTTTGGCAATTTTTATTGATTTTTAACATTTCTGGCTCAACATCTTTTATGCTGATCTAAAAACACATTTCTGTGTGGATTTTTACTGAAAATTGGTGATGAAAGGCACAACAAATGTAAATTTACAGTTTCCAAGGACACTCAAGCTTTGGAAGTCACCAAACTTTGGCGGCCATTTTCTCATTAAGTTTTCCTGACACCAGCTGACCCCAACTCTTTCAGTAAAAAATCATATATTATATGAACAGCCAGACAAACTGGATATTCAGTCCCAGTGAGGCTGCTCCATTAATAACAATAATAGATTGCTTATAGCTCACTATCCCATAAGAGTATTAGCTCTGAGCGCTTTACATCAATCACATGAACACGAAAAAGTTACAATTCATTCATGCTGGATAAAATATTTCACTGTAACAAGGAAAACCACATAAAGAGAACCATCACATCACATCAATCTGAATATACAAGTAGGGACAGCAGTAAAAACAAAATTACACTAGGGAATAAAAGTTCATGTATTTTTGTTTCCAGGCGTACACAGCAAAGTGAAAGTTCAATCTGTTATGTTCTTTTTTTTTCCTCAGGGCTAGTGGGCAGGCGGTAGCTCGGTTCCAGGCTTGGGATGGCGAGTCCTTGGTGAGGGAAAATGTGTCCAGCCAGTTTCCTGCAGGATCTATCTGGAAGGTTTGTTTGTTTTAGTTTTAGTGTGGGTGAGACTTTGATAACAGCACTTGCAACACAAATAGGTCATGGTCAGACCAGCCACTCTGTGAAATCTAAAAATCAGGATTTCAAGGGGGAAAAAAATCAGGATTTGGTGAAAAAACTCAGGAGCATTGACAAACCACTCCAGGGTGACTGCCAAGTTGATACCAATTTTTCCAGGGGTGGCCATTCATTCTTCTGGGGTATAGTATATACCGAATGCAAATGTTGGCACAGGTATAATATGTGTCACGACGCTGTGGAATCAGGTGTTCGTCAATCTTTTGGGCTTGCAAAGTTATTGATATCATCTTAAAGCTTTTCATTTGTCTTGCTTAGTACGAAAAAAATTCCTTTATCTTGAACAGAATTCGAGATATTTGTGAATGAAGGAGGTGGGGGTCACCTGGTTTCAGAGGTCGATCGGTGAGAAAATGACCGCCAAAGATGAGTTATTTCCTTAGCTTGAGAGGCCTTGAAAACTGAAAATTTACATTTTTGTGCCTTTATACAACGTTATTCAGTAAAATTCACCCAGAAATTATGCGATCTATAATGGGTATAAAAAGTGTTGAGCAAAAAAAAAAAAATCCGATTAAAATTCACAAACTTGAGGAAAAATGCCAGTTTCTTCTCTTTGATTATTTTGACGAGTGCCTGATTTCCCCACGCTACCTCACATATCTGTATATCTGGTTGATAAAAGTAATGAGTAGAATCTGAGAATGCTTGTGAAGATTGACGATTTTCATGTTCAGAGTAGTGAATTCAAATACAATGTATCAAAATGACTTGGGGTATCTTGACTGATAACACTGTTATTGATGCAACTTTCCTCAGGATTCCATGCAAGTCAAAAAAGGAGATGTCTGCAATGTTGTGGTGGGCGTGAAGAAAGATTTCAACCTGGCGGACTTAAGACCCTAGAGAAATATTGGTCTGAGTGCTGTATAATTGGGCCTCACTATCACTGACTCATGCTTAACTCATTCACTACATAATTTTTTTACTCTCTGGGTTGCAATTTCTTCCGCCAGCAGTCAAATGTATACATTTCGTTTTGTCCATTGATTCTCTTATTTGCTAAGCAAAGTATAATCTTATATGAAATGAAAGGAAATTGAAAGGGGGATTTAAAAAAAAAAAATTTTTTTCAACCAAAAACATACAGTAAAAGTCCTCGAATCTGGAACACGAAAATAACGAATTTTCGGGTACCTCGAACATAATGCTCGGTCCTATTTCAGTCCGTATGTTTTCTTTGTGTTGATTTCACGGAGTTCCCAAACACGCACCAACACGCAACACTGAAATCTCGAACAAATCCACTTCACATTCTCAACTAAACACCCAGCTTTACAGCCTTTCTGGCCACTGGTAGGTGTTTCTTTGCTATTGTTACTGCCAAAACGTGGTCCTTGTACTGGAGGAAGGGGGGACGGAGAAGGGAGGTTGGGGAGTGATGCTGACTGCACCGCATGACTGGCTCGCCATTTGTGCAATCATGTTTTGGGGCACACGTGATGCGGATGGCAAGAGGCGTAACTTTCTGTAAGCCAATGAAATGAGAGGAAAGGAATGTTGAAGAAATCGGCTTTGCACACAAGAGATTTTTCTACTTTCCCCTTTCTTTCATCTTCTTGCTTTCACACCGTCAACACCTTCATCACCCCTATCTGGTTTTGTTAACCTAATCTTCATTGTTACAACTTAGCCACTTAGACTTAAGAGTGATGGCAGAGAAGAGGAAACTCAACTGTCTCACGTTTGAGAAGAAACGGGAAATCCTGACTCTTGTGGATAAAAAAACAATGAGCAAAACAGACATTTGCAAGCAGTTCAACATCCCAAAGTCAACCCTGTCCACCTTCATCAAAGATCGGGACAAAATCAACAGCCGCAGTGAGGCATGCCAACCAAACAGGAAAAAGCAACGCACAGTTAAGTCAGATGCCATTGAGAAATCTCTGTTTGTTTGGTTTAAGCAAGCCCGGGCAATGGCTATCCCCATATCAGGGCCGATCTTGATGGCGAAGGCAGAAGAGATCGGGACAGAGATGGGCCTTGATTTCAAAAGCAACACTGGCTGGCTTGATCGTTTCAAGAAACGCTATGGCATCCTGTACAAGTACAAGACCGTCTGTGGGGAGTCGGCTGCTGTCAAGACTGAGTCATTAACCCCAGTGGAATCGCGAACGAAGGGTTTGTTGACATTGCTGAGAGACTTTGAGCCCAGAGACATATACAGCGCAGATGAAACAGGCCTGTTTTATCGGTGTCTCCCTTTCAATACACTTGCACTCAAGGGAGAGAAATGCAGTGATGGAAAAGCGCCCAAAAACCGACTCACGGTGCTGGTTGCTGCCAACATGGACGGCAGTGACAAACTGCCATTGCTTATCATTGGGAAGTTTGATCGACTTCGCTGCTTTAAATATTGCAAGTACCTGCCCCTGCAGTATAAGGCCAACAAGAAATCGTGGATGACGGCGGCCTTGTTTGAGAGCTGGGTGAGATCACTGGATGCCAGTTTCAAGTGTGAAGGAAGGAAGATTGCACTCGTCGTTGATAACTGCCTTGCCCACCCTGACATTGATGATCTACATGCCGTGACACTGATGCGACTTCCCTCCAACACAACCTCTGTACTTCAGCCATGCGACCAGGGCATCATCGCATCCCTGAAAAAGCACTATCGAACAATTGTCTTGCGCAAACTCATTGCTTACACGGATCACGGCAAGAGCGCTGATACCTTTGAAATGTCGATTCTCGACGCCATGTATGAGCTGAAGGCTGCATGGAATCTTGTCTCCTCTGCCACAGTGGCAAACTGCTTCAGGCTCGCGGGATTTGTGGTTGGAAGTGAGCAACCACCTGACGATGCTACACCAACAGCAGACATCAACAAGGAAACACCAACTTCACCTGCACCCACCTGTTATGGCACGGACGACCTGTTCGAAGCAATGGCAAAGAAATTTCTGCCACCAGGAGTCTCCCTCAAAGACTTTTTCTCAGTGGACGATGCTGTCGAGACAACAGGACAGCTCAGCACAGAGGAAATCTGTGCCTCTGTTAATGTTACAGATAGCGAAGAACAAGAGCAGGATGACAGTCCCACTCCTTCATCCATCCCAACTGTAGCAGAGGCACGGGAGGCTCTACAAAAACTTAGAGAGTTTATCCAGGCTCACGACTTTTCCCAAGCTGAACAATACGTCAATGTCCTTGGCAATGTTTCCTCCGACATTGAGATGGTGTCACTGAAGAGAAGGAAGCAATCTTCCATTACGGATTTCTTCCAAAAAGTGTAGTGATTTTTCATTTGAAATGGAAATATTATCTTTAGTCAAAATACTCTGTTTTCTTTAGTCAAAATACTCTGTTGGTTAGGCCTAATACTAATATCGGAGCAATAGAATAATACTGTACATGAAAAAATCATACCGTAGGCACTTATTTTTAGTCATAATGTACACTAGAACATGACAGGCAGTCAGCGGTGTGCATTGTGATTGGCCAATCCAGTGATGAGCGAGGTGGGGCAGGCGGCAGAGAGAGATAGTGGGGAGAGATTCGTTACGTGAGCCACTCCAAAAGTGAAGTGCCAAAGCCTAGACGCTCAGTATGAGAGCATATAGGCCATAGCCCTAGGCCTAAGCGAGGCCAAAAAGTGAAAGAAGAGGAGAGCGTGTAGATCTAGTGTGTGATTCCTGATTCTTTGAATGGTGATCAATGATGCTCAGGCATACACATGCATCCACTTCACCAGTTCTACAGTAGTGGGCCTACCGGTACAATAGACAGCACAAGCAACAAGACCAAGGAAAAGATGGCTTCCAACAAAGACAAAAGGAAATGCTTCTCTCTTGAATTGAAGGCAAAAATAATCAGACGAAGTTGACAAGCATATTTTAATTTTATTGATATGGAAGGCGGTAATTATTATGTGGATTTTAAGAAGTTTTCCTGTAATTTCCCCTTTGCATTCCTATAGCGGGAACTTGCTTGCAGCTGGATTTTTCTTCAGGAGCCAAAAGTCCTGCCCCGTGTTCTACTGTACATACCTTGCTGTAATAGTTCAATGTCTGTTCTGTTTTACTTCAACCAATGTTACCTTGCCTGTTATTTGCTGGAAGGCTTACATCGGAAATGTACCGGTATTGTTTGTTCATTTGTTTAGTTTAGTTGCTTTTGCTATAAAATTGTTGTGGAAAATTTAAAAAAACAAAGAAGAAAACTGAAAAGAAAAATCAAAACATATCACAGATACACATGCACACACGCACCCGCCCACCCATCCATTCACTCCACACAAACACACACACCAAGAAAACAAAATTTTTAAAGTCTGACTCAGAGCCTTTCCTTGCAACAGCACTGACAATACACGGCCCTCTTGTTTCAAACTTTCCAAACCAAGGGAGCTAACAATGGTAATTGATTTATTTGCCTTTTTACCTCCATTGATTTTCTTTCTATTTTTTGTATTTGAGGCTTTCATGGACATGACGAATTACGGAAATCTCAAACACGATTTTCAATCCCCGACGAATTCGAGATACCCGTGTTCGACTGTAGATAGTATTTCAGAAAATCTGGACTGGAATAAGTGGATTATTTTTAGATTTAGAGGCATATATGATATGGCTCGTTCTTGGGATGGGGAAGATTCTGAGCCTATATGTCGGCTCGCCGTAGTGAATGAGTTAAGGGACTGACATACTATAATATTGTTTTGTCAAATGGTATCTTTTGTTATGTACATTTGAGCCCTCACCTAGGGAACATGCATTAACAATATGCACACAAATAGACCTTCAGTTCCCAGATTTTTTTGGTGAGGCATCAGGGTGAAATCAGGCGCTGGTCAAAATAATGAAATCGAAGAAACTGGCATTTTTCCTTTAGTTTGGTAATTTTTATTGAATTTTTGCTTTTTGGCTTAATGCATTTACATGTCCGTTCAGAAAGACATTTTAGTGTGGATTTTACATAAAACCTTGATTAACCAGTAAGTCTACTTTATCTCCGAGGGAACTCTGACTATTTTGGTACCAAATCTAAAATTGACATTTATAGATCTATATCTCTAAACTGGTCATTAGATTTTTTTAAAAAGTGAATCAATTCCGATAGTTCTTCATCTTATGAATGATCTCCTGGTAAAAAAGACTTGTTTTAGCCAAAAAGTAATTTGATGTAGAAGTCGTGGTAAATGAATCCCCCCGTACTGCTGCCAAGCTGCTCACCGGCACAGCCGTTCCGATCACGAGCCACTGGGCAAGGACTCTCAGGCTTTGTAAGTCACCAAACTCTGGTGGCCCTTTTCTCCCAAATTTTACCTCTGAAACCAAACAAACCCCACATTCTTATTTCGCAAATCTCGACTTCTATTTAAGATAGATGAGTATTTTTTTTTTCATCCAAAGCAATACTTATGAACAAGTTTTAACTTTAAGATGATGATAATAACTCCGTAAGCTAAAAATATTCAACGTCCGCCTGATTTCATCGTGTTGTGACACGTGTATTTCTTAGAAATTTTATTTTTGTCAGAGGGTGACAAATTTCATAGAGGGTTTGCCCATATTATCTGTTTGTTATAAGAGTTGCATAAATATCAAGTGTCCTGTGTCTTTCTTTGGGTGACATGCTACCAGTTACTGCATATATTGTTTGACAATGGTGGAACAACTTGTGACTAGATTAATAGTATATTGACAGTTATGCATATATTATAATCATATCTTAAACTTGCTGATGTTGTAGAATAATCATCATCCTTTGTCATAACGACATTGAAAGTAGCTGGTCGCCATGAAGTGTTTACTCTACATAAATGTGGTCAAGAGGTGTGGTGTTCGCCTCTCATTCAATAGGTCCCAGGTTTAAAACCTTACAATGACGAAAAAATGTTTGTCTCTAAAATTTTTTCCTTTCACCCTCTTTCCTGTTCTCTAGACATGTTCTCTCATTTGCTTTCATCTCCAGTCTAGTCAGTATAAAAACGTACTGAGTATCTTCGAAATCGAAATAATGCGAAATATATGGCTGCCTGAAGGCAAGGGGTCCAACTAAGTAGGACAGTCGGTCGCATATATACGATATATATATCTATTATCTATTTGTGGTGGCCGAATTTTGCTATCCAAAAGGCTTTTTAATGGCTGCATCGATCGACATGCGGTTTTCGCCAAAAGATTCTTTTAAATATTCTCCAGAGCATGACGCCCTTGGTTTTTTCAGTTTTTAGACAGTTTTGCTGCAAAAAGCTAAATTTCTTTATTTCGCTGATCGCTTTTGTAGGCCGACGCTTCCGTCTCTGTGATTTTAGAAAATCCGGATGTGATATTTCGCGAGGCGCATTTTGTTTTGAGAGTATAGATCTATATCTTTATAATAAAATTGCATCTCTCAAGATTTATTGTCCCATTCCAGTAGAGTGTAAATGTAGTAGGCCAAAGACTTTTAATTGATGTTAAAGCACCGATCATTCCTTTCATCGAAAGGGGGCCCAGCTAATATATATATATA
>NW_004797704.1:327022-330141 GCF_000002075.1 Aplysia californica
CCCCCCCCCCCCACCCCCTCTGGAATTGAAATTGAATCTCCTGTGCGCAGCAGCGAAGTGCCTAACTGCTACACCCTGCACACCAGTAACTGAGTATCTGTTCTGTTTTTAAATGGAAAGACCTCTGTGTATAGATATGATACTATATTGCCCCCCCACGCTCAAGTCTGGACCTGAGCTTGGGCCTGCAAAACTAAAAATTTGCTGTGTGTGTGGCCAAAGTCACTGTACTGTATGTGTGGCCAAGGTTTCATGTAACCAGGTGTGGGTTTAGAAATTTAGGGTGTGCCAAATGTTTTCCCATCGATCAGGGGTGAGCGGAGTGGTGGGGTAAGAAATTCTCACTTTTCTAAATCAAAGAAATATAATGTATTTGATTTCAGATTCATTATCATTATCAGGGTCAAATTTACAATAAATTTGATGCTTAAACATGCCCTTTTGATATTAAATAAAAATTATACATAAAAAAACCAAAACCTCTACATCTTGTGCCTACTATGTAAATTTACCATGATTTGACTGTCTGGTGTCCACTGGCTTGTGCATGTGTAGCCGAATCGCTACCCCAGAATTACAAAGTTCTATTTGCTCAGGACCTAGTTTTGAGAAATGTGACATCAAAATTTTTGAGTCTCACAACATGTCAAGCTTTTTTTCGCATGCATTCCTTTGAATATCTTGATAACGACTCTGAATAATCTTACGATTTTGATAGAGCAGATAGAACATTTGGTTTCTGACCTCATGTCTTAGTAACTCAAAACGGCCAAAAATGTCAGATAGAACTTTGTAATTTTAAGGTAGCCAAATCTTTCCTCACTGTGCAGGTATCTGGTGTCTTACAGATAGGCCTACATATTATTGAGATGCCAAAGATATTACTGAGATTAATTTGCCAATATCATCAACAAGTCACACAATGTTTATTTGCATTTACCACACTGTTTATTTCGTTCGCCCCTCCAGCTGGAGGGATGTTGGTGTCACATTCAGTTTTTGAATCATGATGTCACAAGACAGTTTGAATTATGATTTCGCAATAGAAGACAGTTTGAATTCTTATGTCCCAAGACAGTTTAAAATATGATATTGTAATATGGTTTGAATCATGATGTCAGAAGTCGATTCAAATTTGAATTTGAATCATGATGCCTACAAAACAGTTTGAATTATAATATCACATGACAGATTGAAGTATGATGTCTTGTCACAAGACAGTTAGTACAAGACAGTTTTAATCACTATGTCATTAGACTGATAGTTTGAATCACGATGCCGCAAGATAGTTAGAATCATGCAGTTCGTGCTCTCTGTTCAGGGCCCTGATCAACCAACTGCAGGGCGGGGATCAAAAAACTTATGCTTCTCTTGTCCCTGTTATTTCTTTCTCAAACTAGTACATGTTACTAGAATGTATATACCGGTAATTCATAATAATATATATAGACTGCAATGTGTTATATAAATATAAACACAAGCAATGTGGTAAGGGGTTGGGGGGGGGGAGGCGGGGGGCATCGGCATTAAAATCAACAATCAAACAAATTGAATAACAAACAAGGTGTCATCATATAGTCATATATATACACCAGGGTCTGCACTTTTGAGGAGTACAAGGTGTAATGATATTACAAGTTCAGGTCACTGCTTGTTAATTTTCAATTTTTAAAAAAGAAGAGGCTAACGTTTTCATATCACCAAGGTGATCCCCACTGCCCAGCAAAATTACCAAATCAACCACTGGTGGGCGGTATTGCCCAGATTGTTAAGCGTGACTGATCTAGACAGATCTCTGTTTTGGAAGTGGTATGATATTCTACGAGTATGTCACACTCATTATATGGAAAGACAATACTGTAGTGAGCTACAAAAAGTAGGCTCTGCAAATGGCATTGTCTAAATTGTAAACATAAGTTATTTTTTCAGCAGGCAGTTTTCACAAAGAATGTATAGAAATTAGAAGCTCTACAATTGTTTGCTTTTTCTAATTTTCATCTATCGCCCTTGTCTCTCCTCCTTTTTTGTGTTTGTTACTCGCTTGTAACAACTCTAATTTTCCCCACTTGTGCCGTAAAATGCTTTATTTTAAAAAAACATTAGAAAAAATTATATTTTAGTCTTTAATTGTTCTATTCCTTCACTTTCACTTTTTGTTGTTGCTCCAGTCTACTCAAGATTTTTACTGCATGTGTACACTGTACACTAGGCTAAGTAGATTCGATTTTGTATTGAAAATATAGATCCTAAAGAAAAGCTCAATTGACTCTCAACTGTTGTTTCCTTTAAAAATCTAGAAAAAAAAAATTTCAATGCTTTTGGCTGCTAACATTTTCAACATTTTGATCTAATATACGGTACCTATTTTGGTGCTTCTACACTATAGACTTGATTCTTGATATACCACACACAAAAAAAAGGAAAAACCAATATTTTTTCATACTTAAATGGATATTGCATTTTGCCCAAATCACTCCCATCTATCTGACATCTTAATTTTTTTCTTTTTATACAAAGATAGATCTAGTAAAAAAAGAATAATTCACCTGCATAACCTATAATTATGGACCTAGAGGAAAGATAAATCCAGGGGGCTCTCGTTGTCAAATAGTTAGTGGTCGCCTTTCGTCTAATCGGTACCAGGTTCGAATCCAGAAAGCGACGGAAAATTTTCTTTTCCCAGAATGTTCTCTTTTCACCTCCTTTCCTGCTCTCCAACAAAGTTCTGTCGTCTACTTTCATCTCCTCTTTCTGCCGACACCCCCTCACCTCCTATGCCCCCTCCTCTGGGCTCCTGACTCTTTCTGCAGCTTTTCTACTTCTACTCCTAGGCTACTTCTTTCTGCTACTTTCTCAGCCACACCCCTGATCTTATGGCAGGAAAGATCTTACAATTAGCCTTCTAATTCTAAGATAAGGGCGAAAAATCTAAGAGGTACTGTGAGCAAGTTGCGTACGTTAAAAAGACCCCTACTAGGTTGTCCAAAATCGTATAATAGTAGGCTTCAGCCACCACCTGGGCAAAATAACAAATTTCCAACTCACTGAAAATGTTTAATTTGTCCTGCCTACTCATATGGCCTTATACTGTTGCGAGCGCCGTAAAACATTTAAATTTA
>NW_004797704.1:330241-334200 GCF_000002075.1 Aplysia californica
CTGTCATTCCTACCAACTGGCCTAAAAGTACTTAACATTTTTTGTATTTAGTAGAATTAGTGCTCCTTGATAAACAAGAATTGAAATCAGTTTCATTGAAAACAATTAATTTCCCCATCTCTGCCATGTGGGGGGAAAAATATCATGTTTTTCTATTTTAGATACACAGTAAATAGGTGACATAGGGGAATTTATTAGATACATTTTTTCGTATACCGGTATACCCGCTGTCTTTACTCTTGAAAGAAAATCTTAACCCAAGAACGGTTGAGAAATAATTTTAAAAAAATAACAGTGACATGACATTTTTTATTTTTTTAAATCTTAGAAGTCACAAATGATATGTACTGTACTGTTTAATTGCAAATTCACTTGTAAGTTTGGTATGCCTGGATACATCTTACTCAGTTAAGTAAATCAGCCATTCCCGTTTGCTCTGATAAGTATGTGGCCCCTTCAAAGGATGACACGCAAATTCATGAAGCATTCCATATTGTATTTTTTTTCTCTGCCAGAATTGATTTTACTGATCATAGGAGAAGCCACAAATCATCTTGATCCTTATTTCTTCTGTTTAGCTTTAACTTTAAGAAATATCCTCCTCTGAAAATGTGTTGGTCATCACCAGGCACTGACAGACAAACTATTATGATTATTGTCATTCGTGATGACTTGACAATAGATTTGTATGACTTAGTTGAGAACGATTATTTATAATTATAATATCTTGGCATGAAATTTTCGAGAAAATGGATTACAATGTGCAGCACTTGTCTCTGTTTGAGCTGAAAATTCATCAGCTAAGAAAGCACAATAGTGCACCGTTGTGACATCCAATGCACAGCAGACGAATTTATACTCTATGCTGTACCGGAGTCAGCTAACCCTTGTCCCTGAAGGTACTTGGTTCGAGCCTCTTGCTTAGCCTGCAGCGTCTCATCCGAAGTGAGCTGTATTCGGTGGTTGCAGGCGACAGTCCCGCTGATAACACCCTCCACCTCAAGGTCAATCTGGGACTGAACGGACTCACCGCTTTCCGTCTTGACCTCCTTTGCACACGGTACAGCACCGTGCAAGAACAGATCTTTTAAATTTTCAATATAGTACACGAAAAGGAGCTCATCGTCCGACTTCCGACGGATGTGGATGGGAACTTCCCCCTGCGGCATCGACATCCGCATGACGACTTTGAAGTCGGCCAGCACTTTCCGCTCCTCCAGCTGTATTTGTGCCAAGTATTTGCTGTGTGGTCCCACACTGATGTCGCTGGTGGCTTCCATCAGGAGGCTCTCCTCGAATGTCTCCCCTTCACTCTTGGTCACCTGTCCCACAGGTATAAGGATGGGGATTTGGATGGGATGAGGATGTAAATGTAAGAAGCGATAGGAGAATCAGAAAAAAAGGAGTTTAGAGAGGGTAAAAAAGACAAAAAGAGTGGAAAGGTGGGGAAGAGGGGGAGGGGGTGATAAAGACAATGGTTTGTGTGTGTGTGTGTGTGTGTGTGTGTGTGTGTGTGTGTGTGTGTGTGTGTGTGTGTGTATCATGTGCATGTGTTTTAGTTGTTAAAGAGAGAGAGAGAGAGAGAGATATCATGTAAAAATTATGTGCATTGTAATTGTATAAGACTGAGAGAAGCTCTGCAAACTGTGCACCTCTATGAGTGGAAAGGAAGCTGATAAAAATGCTCAAAATGTGGTAAACACTTCTCTGCCAGAATTCAGAATAGGTCTGATCATCCAGAGCGGCAACCACATGTCCTGCAATTCTATTTTCAAAGAAACATTCACCTCTGCAGATGTAGTTGTCATGGTCAGGCAATGACGGACGAACTGCCTAGCACATTGTTGTTCTGTTTGTTACACAGGTCAAGCAAGTTATCAACAAACAGCTACAAAGGAGTTGTCTACTCTTTTTATGCTCATTTCATGTTTAAAGTTCACGTAATCAGGTAGGTCTACATGAAAAGGGTAGCCTACGTTAATCTGTCCGCGTTGTTTTATGCAAGAAAAATTCTGAAATTATGCAAACTGAGCCCAAAAATGTGATATTATGCAATTCTCTTAGATTCTAATTTTAACAAAGAATAGGAAAATAATCAGAAATTATGCAAAAATTAAATCAAATTTAGCTTAGTTATGCGGGGTGCATAAAACCACAGGGACAGGTTCGTCGACAAGCTGTTCTTTAAGGTTTAAGGTTCAAACCCCAACATTTTGAAAACATGTTTTACTGCAGTTTCTTGATCACTGATCGGTTGCATGAGCTCAAGACATCATCAAAATTCGATTTTTGAATGTTGAAAAAAAAGCACAAATTTGATTAAATTTTAATAAAAACGTCAAGCCTATATATCCACTGTAACCCACAGTCAATTCTATGTTGATTATAAAATTGCCTTAACAATTGTATTCAACAAGCAGTGTTTGTGTGTGTGTGTGTGTGTGTGCATGAGTGTGTGTGTGTGTTTGTGTGTGTGCATGAGTGCGTGTGTGTGTGTGTGTGTGTTATTACCTACCTGATACTGTAGACTGGCTTCTGCACCAGCAAGTGGCAATCCCACTGTAAATTTGGCCTTGCCGCCGAGCGTAAACCCGCGCTGAAACGACACAGTCACCCTGCTGCGACGCTGCTTCTCAAACCGGAACTTGTATGTCTGAGGAGCTGCGGTGTCGTTGGAGAATTGTGTGTCCAGGGAGACAAACTCTGGACTGAGGTCAGCGGTTTGGCAGAAGGATGAGGGGAAGTGGGGTGGGGATGGGGTGGAGAGGAGAAGGAGGAAAGAGTTGACACTCATTGATAGTGTAAGGTGATACCGCAGTACATGCATAATTATAGGAGAAGGTAGGCAATACTAGCATCTGCGCTTGTTGCCATTTTTTGTCCAAAAGTTGCCAAAAATTGCCACAAAAAGTGGCAAAAGTAGTCACAAAAGTTGCCTTTAATTTACAAGCTTTCGACTCTCTCTGACGACGTATAGCATTATGTTGTTAGAGGTACATGTAACAATCTAAACACCAGAATTTCTTGTGCTCTGTTTTAAGTATCCAGAATATCATTTGTAGTCACCCAGAGGGTAAAAACATGAAAAATAAAGGTTTCACAAAAGAATGAAATCAAAATTAGAATAGCACGGAGAACCACAAAAATTCACAAATTAGGGCGCGTGTCCACCTATCCGAAGATTGACCGCTTTAACCCTAAACGTGAGTAATTCAACAAAAAGTAATCCTACAGGATGTTACATGTAATGTAAATCATGGAATCACACACAATGGGGGCGTGCCAGTGTCAGTGTTCGGTTTTGGTGGAGACACCCTCTAACATAACACAGTTATATTTTTAAAAGAATACGAACATCATTAAATTAAATGACATTACACTGTATAAACACACACAAAAAAAAGAAAGAGAAATCATCAGAACAATTTTTAGGAAAATTAACTCACGAACAAATTAAAACACAACAAAGATGGAAAAATATAAGACAGACAGCAATATAAATAGTATGTAATGTAATGTACTTAAATTCCCCGCGTGAAAATAGATACTCATGGACATCTTAAAACTTATCAAAATACATGTTTAATATGTTATGAAGTAGCTTTGTTGTTTTGTCTTAAATTTTGAAACGAACTTTTTGAAAAATGCAAAAATCGAGGCCCAGATTTGCGGACCAAAAAATGCCAAAAATCGCGGGTCTCGGCTGCGACAAACGCAGATGCTAGGCAATAAAAGAAAGGAGGGAGTTTGGGGTTGGCACGGGAGATTTTGTGAGAGAAACTCTCTAGTTATTAGTAGAAGTAGTAGTAATAGTAGTTGTAGTTGTAGAAGTAGTAGTAGTAGTAGTAGTAGTAGTAGTAGTAGTGGTGGTAGTGGTAGTAGTAGTAGTGGTAGTGGTAGTAGTAGTAGTGGTGGTAGTTGTAGTAGTAGTAGTAGTAGTAGTAGTAGTAGTCGTAGTC
>NW_004797704.1:335875-340232 GCF_000002075.1 Aplysia californica
CACACACACACACACACACACACAGACCCACATACACATACAGTTCTCGGGAGGGGGGGGGTCTAATGGTTTTGCGATTACGGTGTTCGCCTCTCATGCAATAGGTCTTGGATTCGAAACCTGACAGCGACCGAAATTTTCTGCTCTTAAATTGTCGCCTTCACCTCCTTTCCTGCTCACTAACAATGTTTTGTTGTCTGCTTTCGTCTGCACTTTCTGCTCCTCCACCTTCTCATCTCCTTTGCCCCCTCCTCTGGGCTCCTGACTGTCTGCCGCTTTCTACCGCTACTCCTTGGCTCCTTCTTACTGCTGTCTTTCAGTCACACCCCCTTGATCTTATCTGTCCCCGGGGTTTTATGCACCCTGCATAATTTAACCAAAATTTGATTATTTTGGTGCATAATTTCTTATTATTTTCCTTTATCCTTCTTTGCTAAAATTAACAAAATCGCATAATTTCACTTTTTTTGCCCAGTTTGCGTAATTTTAAGGGTTTTTAAAAAAACATAAAACCGCGGGGACAGTCTTACGCTAAGTAAGATCTAGCACCTTTTCGGACAAAGGCGAAAAATCTCGGAGGTCCCGTGTGCAAGTTGCGCCTGTTAAAGATCCCTTGGTGGTCCAAATCGATAAGATTAGGCTTAGGTGGTTACCCGGGCAAAATTTAAAATTCCTCCCAAACTGAGCGTTCATATGACCTTTTGCAGTTATGAGCGCCGAAAAATACTTTTAAAAAAGAAACAACAACAACGACAATAAACAACACCCAAAAAAAAGCACACTTCTCTTTCACTGACATTGATAGCTGCTTGTCACAGACTGAATATTGTCCCCACAAACACATACACACCACACTCACACACACACACACACACACACACACACACACACGCACGCACACTTGCACACATATATATACAGACACACACAAACATGTGCAGACATACACACAAACACCCGCACACAGGGACACACGCACCCATATAAACGCACTCACACACACACACACACACACACACACACACACGTGCATACATGTTTGTAGGGTAGCCAATTTGTCCTATTTTGTTACACATGTTTGAATTAAAAAATCGGCTTAATAAATCTCTCTAAAATCTTTGTTAAACTGATAAAAAAAACAACCTACATCTTTAACCGTGAAAAAAAAATGCTGAAATGGGATAGGTTTAACGTCTCTTTTAACACTGTTGATCTATTTTTAAACTCTGTCTTGGGAAGTTGTTCTCTGTTAATCCCAACAGAAGGGACAAGGATTCTTTCACCAGATGATCGACCTGCTCGTTCCCTCTGATGCCTACATTGCTAGTTTGTCATGCAAACACAACACGCCCCTCCACCCCCTTTTTCTTAGTCAAAGAATGAACCCTCAACGGCAATTTAACTATTTTCGGGTTTAAAAGAGCGAGATTGGTGAGTGAAGTGAGGCAAAACAAAGGTTCGGACAGAATGCCAAAGGATGATTTAGGAGAGAATATTCCACGGAGTCCAGTGTCATGTCAGATCTAATGGCAGTGGCCTTCGCAGAAAAAATGGGGGCCTCATATGGAGCTTCCTCTGATGAGTGTTCTGTGTTGACAGGGCTGTGGCGCCTACAGCTGAATTCAAATTACAGCCGTGTGTGGAGAATTTCTCTGTGTAGGTGTATTGTTTGATACATGATACATGTCTGTGAATGATTTGTGTTGTATGGTCTAAGTTTACTTTTGCCTTGTTGAGGTGCCATCACGGATGGAGGTCGAGGAGAAAATAATGTTATGTGTCTTTTTAGGAGACGTTTTGATCTATGTTTTCGAGGTCCTCAAGGACACTCAGCCAAAAAGTTTAATTAGTTTGTCGCTGTTTCTGAACGTGTTTATTGTGTCTGAAAGTGGTTTAAAATGCAACCGTGTTCTGGGTTTCTGGGTGTTGAGTTCCTGTAAAATTGTGTAGGCCTACTGTAATGAAAGTTGTGTTCGTCTGAGTGATAGGTATGATCTGTTGTCCTCGGCCTGGCGCATTTTACTGGAGAAGTGCGGAAAGCCCACAGATCGAGGCTGAGTCCTTCGTTTCGTACGGGGTTTAGCATTTTTAATATGTGTGGGGTCTTGCCGATCCATAGACTAGACGCTAGACAACCCTAGTAAAACCTGGATCGGACATGGAACCAGTAAAGGTGGAGGGTGTGTTTGGAGTCCCCGTCCCACTCCGAATGTGATGCATGTTTTTAAGCGGTTAAAGCTTTTTGGCACCTGGCACGATGGTGTTTAACATGAGGTTGGAATGTTAGTTTTGTCAAAAATAATTCCGAGGAAACGAGCCTTGTCCAGAACAGGCATTCTTTCCCCGTATATGCCAATTCCGGTAGCATTATATGTCGGTCGGATCTGCAGAAGTGCACCGTAACCGTTTTTGATGGGACAAACTTGAAACCGTTTTCGTTGCCCACTTTAAACGTTTAAACAGCTGCTTCTGTAGCTGTCTTTCCATGGATCGTTTGAAGGTTTCTATATCGACACAATACCAGAACGTTGTCAACATATACATGTACCGAGCTGTCCGTGCTGTTTTAGAGGGCCTGAATAATTATGGAATTCATTTTTAATTTCGAAGAGGAAGGAGGCTTCCCTGAGGAATACCTTCCTCTTGTAGGTGGGGATCAGAAAGGGAGGATCCGACACGAACCTGGAAGGAACAATTCTTTAGAATATTGCCATGAAGGCAGGGAGATGACCGTGCAGGCAGAGAACGTGCAGGTCTCGAAGGATACTGTACTTCCACGTTGTGTCGAAAGCTTTCTCGAGGTAAAAAAAAAAGATGGCGATCACGCGGCCTCTTTCGGTAAAGGTCTCGCGTTTAAAAGTCTCCAGGCAGACCAGGTGGTCCAGAGTGGGTCAAATTTCATGAACCCGCACTGGAGACTACTCAACGAGCCCGTCGTCTCCAGAAACCACACGAATCGCCTGTTGATTATTTTTTCTGCAAGGTTATATCGGTAGCTCGTCAATACGATTGGTCTGTAGTTGGATGGGTGTGTCCGGTTTTTGCCTGGTTTTGGAATTGGAATGACAGTTGCAAGTTGTCAGGATTCTAGAAAGGTGTGCGACTGCCACATGTCATTGTATATAAGCTTTTTTTTAGTAGAAGTGTGAGTGTCTTTGTGGGTAAGTGTCTAATGATATGATTGTGTATGTCACCCCGAAACAGGGGCTTTATTGTCCTGGTCCGAAATGCTTGATCTGAGTTCTTCAAATTAAAGTCTGCGTTGTAAGTTTCTGTGTTGACTGAGTGGACGTTTAAGTGTTGTTGTTGTTCTTTGTTAGTTCTGATGGTTTGGAAGGTGCTGCAGTATGTTTTGGTTGAGTTATTCAAAAGAGATGTAACAATCGTGTTTGCAATGTCCATCTGTGTTTCTGATGTGGTGCCATCCGGCCTATCTACGTGCCGGGTGGCGTCCGAGGCTTAAAAACAGTTTCGCTATTTTGGAAACTTTGCTGATTGGTGTCTCACTGTCCATTTTGAAGATGCATTTTCTACAAGAGTGTCTTTTATTTTTCCTGAGGCATGTACCTGCCTTAGCAACAGCTTCTGAGCCAACTACTTTGCTGTCGTAGTGTTGTGGTCGACGGCTCTTTGATATAGATGCAGCCTTCTTTTTTTTACTGCATCATCGCACTACCCACAGAATCAGAACTTGTTTTCCAGGGTTTTGTGGATGTTTTTTGGTACGTATTTATGATTTATATCTAGAGCCGTTTTGTGAAATTTGTTTAAGTTGAAGCCGAAAGTGGGGTTCAAAATCTGGGAGCATTGAAAGATTACACATTAATATTAAAATCTTCTTTCTGTATCTTTAAATTTTTTTGTTTGGCAATACTATTGCTTCTTGTGTCGTTCACTTTTACTCGCGTTCTCGGGAAAAAAAGAAAGCTACACGTTGCTACCCTAGAATTACGAGGTTCTATTTGCTCAGTATCTAGTTTTCAGAAATTTGACGTCAAAAGTTTTGAGTTTCAAAACATGTCAAGCTGTTTCGAATGCAGTTCTTTGAATATCTTGATAACGACTCCGAACAATTTTACAGTTTTGATAGAGAAAATAGATCATTTGGTTTCTGACCTCATGGTCTTGGTAACTCAAAACTGCTAAAAATGTAAGAATGAACTTTGTCAAAAAGATAGCGATTTGTTTTTTAACCAACCGAGTTATGATTTTCTGCGAGCAAATCAAGAGACATTGGAACCGAGCCACCGGCGTCTGAATTATAGCAATAAGGCGCTCCCGTGTCGCACGCGGAACACAAGAGTTCGATCCCCGTGTGGGAGAAAGACAGGGACGCTTGGTCCCCCCCCCCCCCCCC
>NW_004797704.1:343092-347619 GCF_000002075.1 Aplysia californica
CCCCCCCCCGGGAACCACCGCTTAGTCCCAGGCCGAGCGTGCCTGACAAATTCATGAATATTTACACGACTTGACCTTTACGGTACGTCGATACTGGCAGAGAAACAGAGAAACATGCTGGGATTTTTGCGGAACCTCACTGATGGGACTGCTGGCGGGAAACTGGGGGTGGGGGGGTGTCTGAAGAACTGAGGTTGGCTCTGGTAGTGAAGGGTTTGATTTGTTGACTTGAGTCAGAGTGAAGAGAAGCACATCGACCAAATTCTGGCAGGCAGAATGGCAAGAAACAGGGTGGTTCTTCTTTTTTCTTTTTTTTTGTGTACAGGAATGTCGGAGAAACAACGTCCAACTACATGTACAAGGAAAACTAAGATGGAGTTGTGCCAGAACAGTTTTAGATTTAGTAAGGGTTGCACTCGCGAGACAATAAGGTCATATACATGCAGAAGATTAGACTCTTACAAGAGCAGAGCTGCCTTCCCACAATCATTTATTGTTTTAATAATCACCAAATTTAAAATATAAAAAAATTAATCTGGTAGAACAGTTCGTAATATGATCATGGATAGTCTTTTCTCTGGGGTGTCAATGACATGAGTTGTAGATTAAAGGATTTTTTTTTTTTGGTAAGTGTTTTACGGCGCTCACAACTGCAAAATGTCAAATGAGCGCGCGGGACACATTAAACATTTTCAGTTTGAGCAAAATTTGAATTTTGCCCGGGTCGCGGCCGACGCCTACTCTTATCGATTTTGGACCACCAAGGGTTTTTTAACGTGCGCAACTTGCATACGGGACCTCCGACATTTTCGGAGAAGGCTAGGTGTTCGATCTTACCTACCATAAGATCAGGGGTGTGGCTGAAAGACAGCAGTAAGAAGCAGCCAGCAAGGAGTAGCAGTAGACAGGCTGCAGAAAGTCAGGATCCCAGAGGAGGGGGCAAAGGACGTGATGGGGTGGAGAGCAAGAAACGAAGTGAAAGGAGAAAATTTTAGAAAAGAAAAAAATATTCTCTAAACTTTCCCCGTCGCTATCCGGATTCGAACGCCTGACCTATTGAATGAGAAGCGGACATCGCAACCTCTCGACAACGAGAACACCCCAAGGGCTCTGTGCACAGAGGGTGTTGACAAGCGTACGTGTTGTTGTAGTGGCGTAGAGTGAGGGGTCGGATTGGTTTTCTTCCTTATAATCCAAGAGGATGGGATTGAGTTGGGGTAGCAGAACGGCTGTTACATTTTGAAAAAAACAAACAACGGAATCAAGAGTGTAATGATCGTATTTTCATAAAATCGAGAAAAAAAATTTGACGGCTCCGCCTAATTCGTAATAGTGGGCAGCCCTGCAAGAAAGAAGCAACCCCACCCCCTAAAAAAAATAAAATAAAAAACAACAACAACAAAACAAAACAACAACAACAAAACAAAACAAAACAAAAAAACACAAGGAGGAAAGAATATATATAAGGACGACAGATGTTTGATAGAAAAGAATGAGAAAACCATACCAGAGCACCCACCAACCGCCCACAGTGTTAATATAAAGCAAGATCGATCGACGAACAGTAGAAGTCTGTAAGAGAGAAGAGAAGCGCATCGATACAATAACGGCCATTGAGTGCATGGAAACAGTACTCCAGGGATACAGAAACAACAGAAGCAAAGACGAAACGTTGGAGTTACCAGCCTCCAAACACCAGTGGACAAGAAGTAGGGCCGCTAGCAAGAATGTGGAAAGGTGGGGTGGGTGGGTGGGGGGGGGATACACTATATTATAGTATCAAGTAGTGTATGATTCCGGGGGAAGCTATCAGAGCCGCACACTTTCAAACAACCGGTGAAGGTACAGTGTATTCGTGCTTGGAAAGACCAAGACAAAACGAAGACCGCAAAGGGAAAGAAATGAAGTGAGAATTTTCAGTGGTGCTCGCCAACCATACATCAACAATAAACGGGACTTCCTGCGGGAAGACAAGGGAGAAAGAGAAGGCCTACTGTAGCTTTTTTCCACAAGGGAGAAAGAGAAGGCCTACTGTAGCTTTTTTCCACAAGGGAGAAAGAGAAGGCCTACTGTAGCTTTTTTCCACAAGGGAGAAAGAGAAGGCCTACTGTAGCTTTTTCCACAAGGGAAAAAGAGAAGGCCTACTGTAGCTTTTTTCCACAAGGGAGAAAGAGAAGGCCTACTGTAGCTTTTTTCCACAAGGGAGAAAGAGAAGGCCTACTGTAGCTTTTTTCCACAAGGAAGAAAGAGAAGGCCTACTGTAGCCTTTTTTCCACAAGGGAGAAAGAGAAGGCCTACTGTAGCCTTTTTTCCTGTTTAATTTTTGAAAAGGGTGTTAAACTCCCATCGGCACAATTGAGATAATGTAGAAGGCAGACTTTGATCCTGAGCCCTGTGGGGACCAACCTGGGCTGAGAAGGATACAACTTCCAAGCAGAATGAATGAGAAACCCGTGACAAAATTTGCTAGCCTGAAGTGAAACGCATCTCAAGGGAGCTTATTGTGGAAACGGCTTGGATGCTTTAGGAGGGGGGGGGGGGGAGACTACACCCCGAAAGAAGTCCCGATTCAGCTGAAAATTATGGATATTGAGTTGTAGGAATTTTTAGCTTCTTCAGCCTCTCCTACAACTATTTCATCGCCTAAGAATCCCCTAAAGCCTTATTCCTTCCCATACCCGGCATGTTTGTCACCACCATTTCCTCATAAGGTCACGCTTTTATTTTTGTTTATTGCCCTTTTTCTCAAAGCGCGGTTTTGCTATAAACTTTTTTGTTTTGGAATAACTCCTCCATTTTCCATCCAATCTTCATGAATTTTTCACAGAAAGAAGAAAAGATGTAATACTAGATCTAAACATTTGTTTGTGGATTTTTTAAAATACATAGATCTAGAATAGATTTTGTTGTTGGTGTCTGGAGTGTGGATGTTCACGGATTTTTGCAAACTTGAATACTACCTCAGGAAAAAATTCATTAAAAAATGAAAAATGTCTACTTCGTTAAGGAAAAATTCAACCGACAAATTTATAGATCTATTGTTTGCTAACAGTCATTCAACCCCCCCCCCTCCCTCCCTAAATTTATTTTTTAAATTAAAAAAATAAAAATAAAATAAAACAACGACAAAATAACAAACTACAAACAATCGGTTTCCATGAATAATAAAAGCGGTGTTCATTACGTAAAACTCCAATATGGCCGTCGTATTCATGGAAACGAAACAATTTGGTTAAATTTGATTGAGGATGTAAAGAGTAATTATTTATTGGCTTGTTATATGTGTAGAATTTGGTAGCATTCAATCCACCAATAAGCGAGATGGCCTTCAGATGTGCCCCCCCCCCCCCCCCGCGCCGTTAATAAAGCACGGTGGAAACTTGTTATTACTGGAACTGGAAAAAAAATAGGGTGAACAAATCATAATAACTAATACGATGGTGAACAAGTCTTCAAACAAAAAGAAACGTTGAGCACAAATCTTTGTACGGAACGAAATCATAGTGAATGAATTAAGAGAGTGTAAGAGCACTTTTTTAAGCAGGTGTTTTTACACCCCCACCGACACACCTTTGATTACAATTGTTTGGTAATTATGGCTGCGTTGGTCGACCCAGGCTAAGAGGGATAAAACTTTCCAACAGAAAGACCGAGGTGCTCGACAAAGTATGTTCTCCCCATTCCGGAAATCAAACTCGTGTCTGGGGCTCTTGTGGTCGAAAGGTTACAGTGTTCGCCTCTCATTCAATAGGTAACGGGTTCGAATCCGGACAGCGACGGAAAAAGTTCTCTCTGACCTCCTTTCCTGCTCTTTAACAATGTTCTGTCGCCTGCTTTCTCACCAGTTCCTGCCCCCACCCACTCACCTCCTTTGTCACACTCCTTTGGACTCCTGACTCTGTAGTCTTTCTACTGCTACGCCCCGTCTTCTTCTTACTACTGTCATGGTAGGTAAGATCTAACCCCTTGCTTTTTCGGATGAGGACAAACAACCTCGAAGGTCCTGTGTGCAAGTTGCGCACGCTACAGATCCCTTGGTGGTCCAAATTCGATAAGAGTAGGCTTCGGCCGCCACCAGGGTAAAGTTCAAAATTTCCTACCAAACTGAAAATGTTTAATGAGTCCCGCGCACTCATATGACCTTATGAAGTTGCCAGCGCCGTAAAACACTTACAAAAAAACCAACAGCAAACAAACAACAAAACAACCCCCCCCCCAAAAAAAAGACAAAAGACTCGTGTCTCCTGAGTGTGACAGCGTAGGGCCTAACCGCTTCACCACAAACGCCGGATGTGAGTGAGGAAGAGTAGAGAGGGAATGAAAGTATAACTAAAAAGGGAGAGTAAGAAGGAGAGAGAAAGAGTGAGGGAGAGCAGGAGAGAGAGAGAGAGAGACAGAGAGAGAGAATGAGAGAGAGAGAGCGAGAGAGAGAGAGAGAGAGCGAGCGAGCGAGAGAGAGACAGAGAGAGAGAATGAGAGAGAGAGAGCGAGAGAGAGAGAGCGAGAGAGCGAGAGAGAGAGAGAGAG
>NW_004797704.1:349733-351266 GCF_000002075.1 Aplysia californica
GTTCCGCAACAGTTTCCGCGTGGTGTTCCGTCTCACGAGAACAGCTGCCCAAGAGCAAACAGAAAGCAGCGGTTTCCAAACACAGCCCGACGAACTTTTTCTGTCGCTGTTCCGTCGCTGCACACTGCTCCATGTTTCCGAAACGGCCTTTAGCCAGCTTTTCAAAGCAGCCTTGATTTCTTCATCGTTTTCCCGTTGTTGATCTCATCTTTCAATGCTTCTTTCATAGGACCGAAGAAAGGTACCAGTCTTAAAGTGCCAAATCAGGAGAATAAGCTGGGTGTAAAGTGACCGTGTTTTCCGTCCAAACGAGTTTATTGTCTTGCTCTGGCACTTGTAGGCAGACGGACATTGTCATGGCGAAAAAGTATTCTTTCCATTCCCAAATTTATTGGCTGCCTCGTCGAATTCTCGGTTTCTGTCATTTCAATATCTTAATACAGGTCTCAGAGAAGACAGTTTGTCCTCCTACTTAAAATACATGCCCTGTGAGAATCATGCCGTAAGCGTCCCAAAACATCGTCGTCCTGATCTTTTCGACTCATTGCTCTGTCTGGTAACAGTAATAATAACAATAATAATAATAATAACAACAGCAACAATGATGATGATGATAATAATAATAATAATAATAATAATAATAGTAATGATAATATAAAAAAAAAATATTATCATTATTTGTTTTATGTTTTGGGGAGGTGAGATATTGCTATGCCATTGATTGTCTCATGGATTCCAATTCATAGTAAATAATAGTCTCATTTCCAGCCATGGGTCTTAAAAAAACACATTTTATTTCTTTCATTTAGCTGCAACTCCAAGAGCTCAGTAAAACAACGCACCTAGTTTCAGTCTTTTGATTAAAGGTCATATTTCTCGGAACCCAACGACCAAAGACTTTAGAAAACCCAAGTGACGTAGGAACGTTAAGAGCACTTTTGTGATTGAGTAACATATGGTTCTACAGCTAGTTCATTAAGTGAATTTCGCCCGTCAGCCCTTATCAAAACTCTGTCTTTGCCTATTGGTGGTGTTCACATTACCTGAAGGTCGAGCGATCTCGCAACATCCTATTCAGCTGCTAGTTCATCAAGGGAAATTCACCCTTCAGCCCTTATTAATGCTTGTTTTTGCCTAGTTTGTGCTTTTCGCACTGATTGAAGTACCGGTAATGAAAGTCGAGTGGGTCGATTCTTGTCTTGATTACTTGGTCGGAGAATACATGACGTAAGTTTCATCATAGATGGTACATGTACAATACCATAACTGCCCCCCCCCCTCCTCTGCAGGATCCATGAAAAGGTTGGTTTGCTGATTGTGCTAGTTATCAGCTGGTTGGATTGGCTTTTCGACGGAGATTACTGTTCCTCCACGACCCTCCTAGCTTTCCATAGTCACCCACTGACATCGGAATTTCAATTATCGGCTCGCGGTAAACGATATATTTCCAAAAAGACCCCCCAAAATGACAGATCAGAAATTCATTCGTTCCAACTGAAGTAAGGTTACTGAACACACAGTATCTCAAATGAA
>NW_004797704.1:355829-358650 GCF_000002075.1 Aplysia californica
GGGGGGAGGGGAGGTACTAACGACCCGAAGCAAAAACCCGATAGCCGAGGCTTACACCTGATGGACCACTAATTGCCTGCACAAATCTGATCAAGGTGTAGAAATCTATTTATGTACCTACTTTTTCAGTTGTATAGTTGTCGAGGAGTGGAGAGCAAATGCCGGAAGGGCGGCGATAAGGTGAAATGCGAGCGAGCAGTCCAGAGGGCGCTGAGATAACCCTGAGTGGTGTGCGCTGATTGACGGGACGTGCTCACCCACATGTAAAGTAGCCTCAGATAGCTGTAGCTCCCCCTCCACCACACACACACACACACACACACACACGACACACACACACACACACACATAATGCAATCAAAGACGTCGGCAGTATTCCATTTTTTTAATTTTTTAAAATTTAAAAAAAAAACATTTTGTGCTGAAACACTTGTTACATGCATTTATGTCTTTTTTTTTCAGTATAGATTTTACTGAATTACGTAGAGCACACCTAACATGAGTGTCGCGACGCGGTGAAATCAGGTGCTCGTCAGTTTTTGGACATTTGGAGCTATTGGCTTAATCTTAAAGCATGTTCATTTATAGTCTTGCTTGTGATGAAAATATCAGGGGCTACCTATCTATCGTGACTAGAAGTAGAGATATTTGGTATTGAAAGAGGCAGAGGTCGCCTGGCGTCAGGGGTAAAATTATCGAGAAAATTGCCACTACAGTTTGGTGACCTCCAAAGCTGAAGTGCTCTTGGAAACTGCAAATTTATATTTTTTGTGTGCCTTTGCTCTACGTAATTCAGTAAAATCTATACTGAAAAAAAAGACATAAATGCATGTAACAAGTGTTTCAGCACAAAATGTATAAAAAAAAATAAATTAAAAAAAATGGAAGACTGCCGACGTCTTTGATTGCATTATTTTGACGAGCGCTTGATTCCACCACGCCGAGACACGAGCCAATGAATGCGGACAATTAACGCGCCTTGCCTTATGAGCCTCGGCTCGCGATGGTTCTTTTATCACACCCGCAGCTGCTGTTAGCCCAGCCTACACCTGGGGAAACTGACACTTTGTATTTTGTGTGTGGACAAACTTGCCCTAGTCACGTGTCGGATTAATCAAACTATTCCAGATTTCAAGGCCAAACCTGGAGGAAATTAGCCTAGGTGAAATCAATAACTAAACTCTAAGTAACGAGACTAAAACAGACACTGTTACTTAAGGGTATTTTATGAGATAAATTAATCTTAGATCTCTTACTTCCAGCTATGTCGGAAAGTAATAATCTTAATTTTCAAAGCGAACAGTTTTGTTTGTATGTCGGTCTTTTTTTCTTTTTTTTTTTAAAATCTACTCACAGTTTTTAATAACTGGGTCGACTCGCGAGCCTGAATTAGCCAGACTTGGCCCGTGGGCTGTAGTTTGCTTGTGTCTGATTCACACCGACTAGTCATCTCCGTTCACACCGGAGGTTTCTCCGTTCACACTGTGGGAACAGGAATTTTTTTGTTTTTGTAAAGTGTTTTACGGCGCCCGCAACTGCATAAGGTCATATGAGCGCGCGGGACACACCTAATATTTTCAGTTGGTAGGAAATTTTGACCACCAAGGGATCTTTAACGTGCGCAACTTGCACATGGGCCCTCCGAGATTTTTCGCCCTTGTCCGAGAAGGCTAGGTGTAGATCTTTCCTACCAGAAGATCAGGGATGTGGCAGAAAGACAGCAGTAAGGAGGAGCCAAGGAGTAGCAGTAGAAAGGCTGCAGAAAGAGTCAGGAGCCCAGAGGAGGGGACAAAGGAGGTGAGGGGTTGGGGGCAGAAAGTGAAAATGAAAGCAGACAACAGAACATTGCTAGAGAGCAGGAAAGAAGGTGAAAGGAGACAATCTTAGAGAAAAATTTTTTTCGGTCGCTACCCGGATTCGAACCCGGGACCTTTGAATGAGAGGCCAACACCTTAACCTCTGGGCCACGAGAGCCCCCTGGAACACGATAAAGTGAGTGGGTTTCCTTTTTTGTGTGTGGCTTTTTTTTGGAGTTGGGGGGGGGGTGCATGCATAATTTATATCAAACATTATAACCGGCCTGTTGTAAGCAAGGGCGGTTATTTTACTGGGGTCTAGCTTTTTGTTAGATGGATAATAAACAAGAGACTGATCGTTGATAACACTCCCTTTAGTTTCAAGTAAATTCAGACTTATATAATTTATCCACGTTCAAAAAGCACTTTGCCATTTTGAAGGTCTCAAAAGACCATAATGATTCACTGTTGTGTTGTCGCACAACAGATAATCGTTCCTTCATCTTTGTTTATTATGCTGGCTTGTAACGTTTATGTGAGTCGCCCCTGTCACGATGTGGAACTTATCCACGCGAGTCCTTACCAAACACCGCAGACTCAGTGGTGACGTTAGCCTCCCCAGTCAATCCAGCTTCTAATTTCGAGTGGGCCTCATTGTCATCGTCATTTGTTTCTTAAAAAGGAAAGGACTAGTCTCCAATACAAATACCTTCATTATTATGCCAACTGTGTTGGCAGAGATGGTTGTTCATCATCAGGGGTAAGATCTGCAACAGACACTGGCGATCATGGTTTGGCATTCGTTCCTTGGCTCCTATGCTATAAAATATATATTTTTAAAGTGGGTTGAAAGTGCTTTTCAAATGACACACAGAGACTGTATTGAAAAGCAAAGACCCACCCCCCCCCCTTTCCCCAAATAAGATGAAATAAAAATTTTTTAAAACCTATTGAAGTCATAAAATTAAAATGATTATAAAGCTATTGCCGCAATTAGCGTGAACTTATCCATTATTTTATCCCAG
>NW_004797704.1:360438-365257 GCF_000002075.1 Aplysia californica
CTTATGAAAAGGTAAGTTGCAATCATGTTATTTTCATTGCATTTGACGGAGCTTTCATTAAGTTTTCGTGGCTCCTGTTTTACCAGTCTTGAGTCGCGAACATTTTAATGGTCTGGAGGGACTGTATAGGTAATGTTTTTGAAGATGACTAGGAATTGTCTTTTTGGATTGATAAAGGTCCGTCTAAATGCCAACATAGGAGGGGCCTTTACAAATTCTAAAAGAATCTATAAAAATCAAACCAGAATGTGCTCAAAGAGTCTGTTTACTGTTACAAAAGTGAACTGAGAAACATATTACAAAGAAAGGCGTGTGTACTCTCCAAATCAACTGAAACTATACTGCTTTAGGGTCAAATTATTCTCACATACTGCAACATCCACGCAACCAGGTGTGGCCTTAACTGGATTGATGATTGGTCTCGCCCCCAAGCTATTAAAACTCATGAAAATTCACCAAGTCATATGAATTTATATTAACATACTTAACAAGAAGCTCACTTCAGAATTTGCGGAGCAAATATAAGAGCAGAACAAGATTACTGGACAAATTAATGTGCTTCATCGAGTTATTGCAGTGATTTCTCTCCTTTCAGAGCGTGATTTGGTATCAAGAGGAGATGAAGAAACTTTTGGTTCACCAAAGTCAAACTGGAAATTTCAAGGGATTGTTGGAGCTTATTGCCAAGTTCGACCCGTTTCTACATGAGCACATCAAGCACTATGGCAACAGAGGGTCTGGCCAAACATCCTATTTGTCAAAAACAGCTTGAGAGGAAATAATACAATTGATAGCCGATAAACTTAGAAGTTGGATTATCAATTACATCAAACAAGCTGGGTACTTCAGTATATCAGTGGACTCGACACCCGATGTTTCACATGTTAACCAACTCACTCTCATCATGAGATTTGTATCTGGGATTCCTAACGACGTGTTTTCACATTTAAAAAAAACAAAAAAACTTTAAGACCACACGGGAAATGGAATGGCAGAGCTGATTCTAAACTATTTTGATGAAATTGGAATCGAATTCAGTAAATGTAGAGGTCAGTCATACGACAACGCAGTCTACATGTCTGGTAAGTATGAAATAGTCCAACAAAGAATTTTGGAGAAAAACAAATTTGCAAAAGTTCATTCCAAGCGCCTGCCATTCTCTTAACCTTATATGGCATGTCGCTGTTGATTCATGCTGGGAGGCAGTTAATTTCTCTGGGATCATAAACGAATTATATTGTTTATTCTCTGTTTCAACAAAACGGTGGGCCACTCTGAAGTGCTTCTTATCACCCGAGTCAAGAGTCGTCCAACATTTGTCTGATACAAGGTGGGAGGCTCATGCAAAAGCTACTTCTGCAGTTAAGGATAGCTACCCTCAACTAATAGAGACTTTGCAAAGCATTCAAGCTGATACCAATGAGAAGGGTGATACCAGACGACAGGCAGGAATTCTGCAACAAAAGATGGAAGAATTGGAATTTGTCTTCACGTGCTTCATCTTAGGACAATTCTGTGTGAACTATCCACAGAGTCAGAAAGACATTGCAGAATCCTGAGGTGACTTTGAATATTTGTGCGAATCTTAATACTTCTCTGCAAGACTTTGTCTCAACAATTCGGGAAAACTTTGACGAAATTGAGCAAAATGCACTGCAAACATTGCCAGGTGTTGACAACACAATCTCCAGAAGACAAAGAATAACCCATGCGGGAGATGGCCCTTCTCCAGACGCACTAGACAACATGCCTGCAAGGTTCAAAGTAAAATCTTTCTTAAAGGCAATTGACGCTCTCTCAACCAATCTCATGAAAAGAGCAACTGTATACAAAAAAGTGGCAGGGCAATTTGCATTCTTGTGAAAATTAGATACAAGCAGAATGAAAATTCAAGACAGTGTTGAAATCCTGACTGCACAATACACGAATGATGGGACCCCAACCTTGCGGATGAGCTTGTAAACTTTCAGAGATATTTGAAACAAAATCATCCTGAAAAAGAAAAACATGACTACCAAGAAATGTATAACGTGCTCACAAAAGACCAGATTCAAGCAGCTTTCCCCAACGTCGAGATCACCCTCAGATTATTTCTTGCACTGTTGGTGACAAACGGTATGGGCGAGAGATCGTTTTCAAGACTGAAAAGAATAAAGAATGAAACAAAGTCTACAATGGCCCATGGAAGGTGGTCAGATCTCAGCCTCCTGAGCATCGAGATAGACAAACTCAGGAAACTGGATTTCACTGACATCATTGAGGCCTTCGCAGTAAAAAAAAGGAGGGAAAAAAACCTTTGTAGTTTAATATTTTAGGGTAAGATTAGTAAGATATGTTCATTTATGACATGATATGTGCAAATATCAGCGGCAGCGGCCGCGGTAGCAGCAGCAACAGCAACAGCAATAACAACTACAGCAACAACAACAACAACAACAACAACAGCAACAACAAAAACAGCAACAACAACAACAACAACAACAACAACAACAACAACGACAACAGCAGTAGCAACAATAACAACAACAACAACAACAAGCGAATAATATGTTTCTAATTTATTTATTTATTTTTCGACGGAAAATGTGATTTTTTTTAAAATTGGGGAGGGGGGGGCATGATGGAAAAAAGGGAGATGGGGCCTTCAGCGATCAGTAGCACAGGGCCTCGCCCGATCCTGTGGAGACATAACCATGATGTGATCCTACCGTCACAGTCACAGGAACTCCAAGGCGGCCAAGTCAGTCTGAGACCGAAATATCCCTTCGATCTGTGCCACGTGGGAGTGGTGGCGGCAAGAGAAAGAAATCGTTAGAAAAGCTTCCATCTCTCATCATTCGGCAAGAATTTATTGACTCTCTAATCAACAAGGAGGAGAGCGGAAGAAAGAAGAGGAGATAAAGATAAAAAATAAAGCAGAGATGGAAATGAGAAAAGAAGAGAGAGCAAATATGGAAGAGGAGAAAAGGGAAGATAGAGTAGACAGAGAAAAAGTTATGACAGATGTTCTTTATGGACTCGTAGAGATGGAGACCGGGGACGTGTGACTTGTCCGTTCTGCTCTGATCAAGAATAGACGTAGATCTAGATCTGCCATCCTTGGAATTGCACCTTTTGCTTACATTGTCATTGATTTCCATTTTGCTTGCATGCTCTGATCAAAAGTAGATTGAATCTCTAAAAAAAAAAAAGGCTAGATCTACGCATTAATTTCTTTTGCATCAGTGTTCACGTAAAAAAAAGTCCTGTAAGAGCAGTCCCTAAAATGTGCCCATGAAAAAGTCATTTCTGTAGGGGTACTACGACATAACACATTTGTTTGCTCCAATTCGAGAAAAAAAAGTGTTTTGTCAGAGCACCCTGCAAAAATGTATGAACGGAAGAATGTTAATGTTCCAACAGAACACATTAAAAAAAAACTTTTCGTCCCTTAAAAATGTGGTCTGTCGGAGCACCCCCTGAAAGAATATGTTTAAATGGAGAATACATTTCTCTACGGATTCTCTAAGAGTACACATTTGTGAGGCAGCGGGGTGGAATCAGGCTCTCGTCAAAATAATCAAAGTGAAGAAACTTGCATTTTTCCAAAAGGTTTGTGAATTTTTATCAAATTTTTGTTTTTGGCACAATACCTTTCATGCCCATTAAAAAACTCATTTCTGTGTGGATTTTTCTGAAAAGCGTTGATTAAAGGCATAAAAAATGTAAATCTTCAGTTACCACGGACTCTTAAGCTAATGAAATAACTAATCTTTGGCGGCCATTTTCTCACTAATTTTACCTCTGAAAACAGATGACCAACACCTCCTTCTTTTGCAAATATCTCGACTTGTATTCACGATAAATGGATATTTTTTTGCATCCAAATAAAGAAAAGTGAACAAGTTTTAAGATGATACCAATAACTCTACATGCCTAAAAATTGACGAGTGCCTGATTCCACCACGCTGCCTCACATTTTTCCTGTCTATTTGTCGCTTAAAGACAACAAAATTGTGTCTCGTAATAGAAAGACACACAATTTTATCGTGGGCCTGAAAAAAAAAAACGTGTCACGTTTTTAAAAACACAAAATCGCAAATATCTTGGAACCATGATTTTCAAAAAAATGTCTTTTGTCGGAGCAAGGCAGGTAATTGTCGCAGTTCTTCCTATTCCAAACCATTGTCTGTTATGTAAATTTTATTTTATCATCAGTCAATAGGAGATAATCAACTTTCATGGAAAGTAATAACATCACCGGAGACAGATGCGTTGTTTTAGGCATCCACTATTGCAGGCAAAAAGCCAGCTTTCCATGTACTTTCATTCCCATGTTGGGAAAATATCTCATCTAGCATCTCATTGTTTCTTCTGGCATGAAATCCATACAGCTAATATCCTTTAATTCCTGCAACCTCAACTAAAGTCACTTTGGAATCCTCATAATACAATTAACAGATTAAAAAAGAAATAGTTTGTTATCAGTATTGAGAGAAAGTTGGAGTTTCAGTTATTTAAATATTATCACAGACACGCAAGTACATATCATGAGGAGTCTACAGGATACATGAGTCACACAATGGAGATCGAGGGGATATCAGTTTTAAAAGCTTGCAGACTTAATACTTCCATTCTGTATGACAGTTTGTTTCATAAATACATTTGATGTCCGCCCCCCCCCCCGAAAAAACCCCAAAACAATATTAATAAACCAACAGTCACACATAAATGAAGTAATGATTTTACATGATTTGAAAACTAATGTCCTCATAATGTCCATTGTTTTAATTCACCAATTTTACCTATGGACTCCTCACACATGCACACATACACACGT
>NW_004797704.1:368097-370231 GCF_000002075.1 Aplysia californica
TCAGTCTACATTTACCATTCAAATTACGGACGTTTTTGCTTTTATTTGTTTTGTTTTTTTGGTTGTGGATTTTTGTTTGCTTGTTTCTTTGTGTTGTGTTTGTTTGTTTGTTTGTTGTTTTTTTTTTTGGGGGGGGGATGTTTTGCTTCTTTTTTAATCCGTCAAATGTTTCTGAAACGCTAGACCTTGCAAGATCAAGTAAAAGCATCTTATATCAAAAGCGTCCCCCCCCCTACTTCATCATAAACATACTGCTGTACAAAATAAGTAATAAATAATGCCCCCATATATGGCAAAGTTGTTTACACCCAAATATAAGTTTTCTGTGGGGCTCTAACACGTCTTTACAAACCACAATAAAAGAGGACTGGGTCTCTTAGGTGTGGAATATTTGCCACAGGTTACTTTTCAGAAATCATACCCCTCTTGCAAGACTATCTGCTGATGAAAGGTGAATAACGATAACAACATTTTCCAAAGCCCTGAAGATCCTAAATCAGAATCGGAAAAACACGAAGTTTAGGCTAATCGCTACTAACGAAACGTATGTAAGTACAGAAGCTAGACACACACTCATGCAAACCACACTTCTCAGACACATACATGAAAGCAGAAACAATTAATACAAACATACATTGTTATGTTAATGCAGTACTCACCATACGTGATTAGGATCCAGTTGGCTATAAGCCCATCCTATGAGCAAGACAGAGACAAAAACCTTCTGTTAGCCTTCCATGTGAGTGTGGTCTCTGTCTGGTCTGTCGTGACTGAGAACAACGAGGAAAACCCCGAGGACACAGTACAGCTGGAAGGTCCTTGAGTTGTCACACATGTTGCTAATGTTCTTTTCCCGTCCGCCTCCTGTACTTCCCACACCAGGTCGGGATAACCCGCTGCACCACTGTTGTACGCACATGTACGAGAGATGCTCGTCCCCTCCTCAGAAGAGCCCAGATCCAGACCTGGTGGTGTAAACAAACCCTTACTACATAACGTATGTTAATTTGAGAGCAATAGACAGTTAGTACTGTTGTCAAAAAATAAAATAAGAAAAAATTATTGATCAACACGTATAGTCATAGAGTGAAGACATTCACAATTCAAAACACATCCAAGGACTAATTGGTGTGCCTATATCAATGTCTTGCCAACAGTAAAAATATAATATGTTTGCCTTGTACAAAATTCTAAGGACTGTAACATGGGATGGAATAGAGTGGAATGTGCTTTTTCTAGTTAATACTTCTCGGACTTTTGGAAAGCCGAGTCTTATTGTTTAGTATCCGATTCCAATAGGATTCACATTAAAATTACACATTTTTCGTAAGTGTTGGGGAGTTTCTACTCGTACGTTTTCTTTGTGCTTACGTGCTCTTCAAAAACAACAACTTTTCTAGATCTGAACGTTTTATTCATATCTGGTGGAATCGGGTATCGGGTATTACAGTGAGATTGGACCTTTAGATCAGGTTATGATTAAATGTAAGATTCCACCTTAGGGTTTTTAGGGGTCAAATCTTACTTTATTATTGGAATCCACATGTCTGAATGAACTGCTCGAAACTGGAAAATTGCTCAGGAACCTTCTCTTGCTTCTTCATGTTTATTAAGTTGAACTAAAAGCCAAAGTTGCAGGACAAAATAATCTTTATCTGTAGTGTACAAACCGCCCAGTTGATGTTCATTTTTGTCTAAATCAGCAGTTTTTAAAATGTCTGTACTCACGAGATGTCTCTCTCCGATGCCTGGAACATGCTCTCCAGATTTACTCTTCACATCGAGAAGGTGTGGCCAGACCTGGCGGGACAGATGGTTTTTGATTTTTATATTGGAGGGTTCTGTCTTCGAGGATTCTTCTTTTTCTTCGCGTTCCTATTCTAGATTTCAGGGGAAGTCGACAGCATATATACAGATGATCTGTCTCCATCCATCCATCCTTCCATCTATCCATCCATCCATCCATCCTTCCACCCACCCATCCATCAATCCATTGAAACACACACGCACATACACACACAAATACAGACATAAACACATAACACACACACTCAGGCACACACACACACACACATACACACATACGTACATACGCACACAAACACACACACAAACACACACACTCACACACACA
>NW_004797704.1:371398-373969 GCF_000002075.1 Aplysia californica
CACCCACACATACACCCACACACACACACACACACATACAAACAAACACACACACTCACGTGATCACACACACACACACACATACACACACACAAACGCATGCCCAGCGGTAGAAAACACTATTGTTATTTTTCATTTCGAGATCACCTTTGTCATGCAGTCATTGTCCGCGTCTGTTGCGTGGCGGTAATGCACTTTGTCATTGATGGCAGAAGACACAAGCTCGGTTCGCGATTGGGGAGAATAAAATTTGTTCCCGCATCCGATCCAGACATTGGGGATTGCATTGTTAGTGAGAAAACTTCATGGGCCTTTGGCATATCGGTCGGTAGGGTGGCCAATTCCTTTCCACGCCGCCTTTACTTCCCAAACTCGAGGTCAGGAACCCTTTACTGCTGGATGGGTAGGAGGGGACGAAAAAACCATGTCCGAACCGCGACTCGAACCTGGACGTTCCGCTTCGAAGACAAGCGCAGTAACCGCTCCGGCACGGCATAGGGAGAGACTATATATTTTTTATCAAGTACCTGGGTATGTCATCTGAGAACACGATGGAAAACGCCGGAAGTAAGGTACAGCCTGTCAGGCCATTAACGTAGTATCACATATTTTGCTAAGATAACACCCAGTTAAGATGGGTGTTAAGTAGAAATAGCCTGCCTCCTAAATGACCTAACTTACGTCTACCGGAATCTAAAACATATTACACACAATTAAAAAAGTGAAGTAAATGAAAGATGGAGCACTGTCAAAGACTTGGGCATAGAACAGAAAATACGAGGGAACGATCACCCGTGCAAAGACAAGGAGTCTCCCGGTCACAGGTGAAACTATATAAAACCTTTTTTAATAGCCAATTTTACTCCTCCTAAAACACAAAATACCGGTCCATTTTTAAGCTAGTCTGTTTGTTGTAGTAAAGTTTTAAAGCACTCAAAACTGCATAAGGTCATATGAGCACCATTTTAATGGGGGAAATATTAATATACAGGGAGATAACAAAACAAAACAAACAACAACAACAAAAATTGTACTACTTGTTTTATAAATATCTTCCTATATACAGAAGTTTTGCTTTTCAGATTTGAACAGAATATTTGGAAGCCAAAAGGAATTTGTTTGATATTCATTTTAGATAAGTCCGTTGAATGGTTTTGCTCTATTTGGCGCCTTGAAAAAACAACCTGTTTTCAACCAAGTCCCCATTTTCGTAGCATGACGCACCAGTTTGCATTAGGCCTACCACTAAAAGTTGCAATAATCGCGCCATATTGCAAGCTTCAGCAGTCTAAGAAAGTCAAGAGTAGACTACAGATATTATTCCCAAATTTCATTTGCCTGCTGAGATCATGATTAAGTTTAGTAAAGAACAGGAAGTTTTTTGTATTGAACAGTACCTCTCAACAAAATCACCATCACTGACATTTCGTAAGTTCTGCCCACGACATGGAAAAATGCTTAGGTGCCCTCAAGACCTTTCGTGTCATGAGCAGAGAAGTTCGGTCAGTTTTGATCGAGAGTGAATCAGAACTAAAACTTTCCTAAATAATGACCACTTCAGGTCGAACACGCACCATGCGCGGCCCTTTAAACGTCACCACGATAAAGATTTCAGTAGTCGAGTCCCTTGAGACGTCTATCCGTAGACGATCTGCAGCTAGGACTTTCCTACACCTCAACAGTCTGCATTCTCATGACAAATCTGAACCCACGACTGCACAATTTTAATCTTCGCTAGGCCGAGATGACATGGATTAAAGCATGGCAAAGGGTTCATGATTCCTCGATTGTCTTGAAAAGCGGGATCATTTCCTCAATGACATTTGGTTCAGTGAAAAGCCCATTTTCACACTGCGGGATATGTTGACTCCAAAATTGCTGTCTATTGGGCACCCCACTCCCTATAGTCTCTAGAAGCCACTTCATACTGAATGTACTTTGCTTTAAACACTCATAGGTTAGCAGTTAGCAGGTCCTTGAGTTTGGGCGTCATTGAAAATTCCGAACGACACGTTAAATGTTGTGTCGAGTCCAAAGGAGGGCATGTAGAGCACTGCTTCTAGGAATTTCAGAATAAAATCGTTAGTTTTTAAACGCTGTAAAAGAAATTACATATTGTTTTAATGCTACAGGGATGGAAAATGAAATGTGAAAGATAAAATACAGAAAAAGTCAACCAATCTTTCCACGACTTCCATTATTAGATTTATTTAAAATGGTGAACTTTGCGTTTTTGGGTGCCTTTTTCTTTTAGCTATTTCCTTTTTCAAAATAAGTTTCTTCTTCGTGAATTTTAGGTCAAACAAATTTCTTTTGAATGAATTGTGTCTGTTCCAAATTACAGCGTTCTTGAACAATTTTTGTGTGGGATATTCAAAAAGAAGTTGTACAGGTTTTTTTCACCACCCTGTATGAATAGTTTATTTTAGTCTCATCAACAGAAGAGGAACCTGTCCATGTGAAACAAAATAATGCCCCTTAACGATAACAAAAAGATACCCCTGCTCCTGCTCAGATAGTCTAAATTCAAGTCTTGCCAATAATTACAAAAGAGACACCTTTGCGTTGAAC
>NW_004797704.1:374462-384015 GCF_000002075.1 Aplysia californica
TTTTAGATAAGGGCGAAACATGTCGGAAGTCCCGTGTACATGTTACATGCCTTAAAGATCCAATGGTTGTCCAAAATCGCAAAGAGTAGGCTTCGGCCGCCACCCGGGAAAAAAATCAAAATCAATTCCTACCAAACTAAATTTAATAATTGATTATGTTCCGTGTGTCTCGCGCGCTCACATGACCTTCACAGGCACTTGCGAGTGCCGTAAACACTTTTCCAAAACAAAATAAGAAAATCTATCCGTCTATCTATCTATCTATCTATCTAAACTATTCTTACTAATCTTACCTTCTATGTCAGTTAAAAGCACAGGATTTTCACCAAGTAGAAGGCCCCTGTATCTAAGCACGGTCAAATCCCACAACTAGAATCCTCTTCTGACGAGAGTAAATAACACAGAGGACGCGAGTCACGCAAAACTGTTGCCCACTGGGATTGAAAGCTCTTAAATGTGTACACAGTATGCACTGTATGTATGGAAAGCCTAAAAATATTAAACAGGATGTCCATTTTTCTGGGTCGTAGTAGATGATCTTATGCATAAAAAGGTTGTTTTAAAAGTGTCGTGGTATCGTTTTATTGTTCTGTTGCATGCAGGGAAAGCGTAAAGGCGTATCGAGGGTACCATTCCAAAAAAGTCGTACCTAAAATTTGTTACTTTTCAGGAGACAAAAAAAAAAACTGTTTTATTTCCAAACGGTTAGAGATACTGGTTTCATTTTTTGAGTGTGAGCATCAAAGTACAGTCCACGCTCGCACTTCTAATGAGCTTGGGGCTGCCTATGCCACTTTTCCTGTAATGATGAGTAACGATAAACTGCAAATCGAAACACCGGTTACGACAGTCAGATGTTGAAGACAAAGTGTCGTATCTTGAGTTACGACTTTTTGGATTCCAAATTTCAACAGACACGGGTATCGCAACTCCAGATACGACAGTTTTATTGCCAGATCTCAGTATATTTCTCTTACTTACAAGTACTTACTACTTTTAGGAATAAAAAAAAACAACACACACTCCAAAGGTGCAAGAGCTTTTTTAAAACACTTTACCAGAGTTGAACAATCAAAATGCAGAGGGATGCATGCCGCTCAGGAGTGGAACGGTTACAAATGATTAGATCTAATGGTATAGGTTATTTTAAACATGGAGATGATTAGGCTTGAACGTAATTAACACGTACTTGTTTTCAATGCTGTTTATGTCAAGGGTGCACAAGACCCTTCAATTCAGATCTCTTATACTTGGAATGACGCTTCATCAGAGTATAAACAAACACGTTAGGGTGATGCTTCCACCTCAATTAGATTTCATTTTTAAAAATAGCTGAAAATTGAAAATTCGAAAAGAAGTAAAACTCAAATTCAGAACGCCTGGTTCTGGAATCAGCATAGAATATTATAAAAAGCATGTAAGCATGAACTTATTTATGATAGGTTCTACCCCCAGTGAGTCGGGGGATATAAATAGACCCACTGCTTCTGGTGCAGGAGGTGTAACCCCTTCAAAGACGAGGTGTCGCACATGGATCCCAACCCCCTGGGATCCGGATGCGACACCGACTTTGGTGCTTCTTCCTTTTCTCCGTCCTCCTTTCTTTCTTCTATCTTTTCTCCCACCGCTGACCTGAGGTGCAGCGAAAATAGAAGTCACCCATCCCACAGAGTGGGCGCCTTGTTGACCGTGAGGTGCGACCTGTGTGGAGGGAAACCGGGTACCTGGCGGTTGGCGAGAGATTAGTCTACTAGCAGCTGTACTTGATCATCCGCCACACCGATGCGTAGAAAAAGATCACAGATCTCAACCTTTTTGAAGCAGGAGATGCACTACGACAGGTTCTGGCATACATTCCTACGATTGTCCAGAAACTGTCTTCTGGTGCTCTCCTCATCAAGTATGCATCGGATAAAGAACTGGCCGGACTTGAGACGATCTCGATCTTCGGTGGTGTTCCTTGTGCGTCCGAGCGACACCAGAAGTTTAACCAGTCGAAGGGCGTGGTCCGCAGCCATGAGCTGAAGGGCTACTGCTCAAACAAAAAATTGTGGATAACTGCGAGGATATGGTCGAAGCCCGCCGGATTACTCTTCGGCGGAGGGAGACCACACTTGAACCGAATATGATAATTCTAATTTTCGATTCGTGTCGCTCTCCAGCCACCGTTCGAGCATCGCACTTGGTCTTGGGCGTGCGACCCTCTGTGCCAAACCCTCTGCGCTGCTTTCAGTGTCTGAAAATAGGCCATGGTCAGTCGTGATGGCTTGTCCTTGCAGCTCAAATTTCCAGGGCCAGCACACAGCCTTCAGCAAGGATTGCCCGACTTGGATCCAAGAACGCGCAATCCAAGAGTACAAAGCGCGAAATGGCTGCTCTTTTCAAGAAGCCCGCAAAGCTGTCTGCCCGCCATAATGACCCCGGCCAGTCACGAGGTCGGCCAGTGCTTCCACTGTCGACCCCCAGAACCCGCGGTCAATAAGCGACTTGCTGCACCGAGACCCAAAAAGGTTCTTCCTACCCCTGCAGTACCCACCTCTCATTTGCCACTGACAAACCGCTATGGGGTTCTGAGGGAGGATGGGGTGGACTCTTCCTCCACCCCCTCTTCTCCCCTACCCCTCTCCAATCCCTTCTTCTTCTTTTTCTTCTTCTTCCACCTCACACCTCATCCCTCTGATGGAGTGTGAGGTGTCCCTTCCCCCCTCTTCCCAGCCCCCTCCACCTGCTCCACATCCCCCTTCCTCTTCAGCAGACATCCCCCTACCCCACTAACCAAAGGGAAGGGCGGAGTCCGTCACTCCTTCAAATCTCCCACTAGACCGCCGTCCAATCCAGGACGACAACCTAGAAACCACTCTGCCTCCCCCGCAAGGAGGAGTTAGAGTATTACTCCGAAGCCGGGGCCTATGTGCTCCAAAAACAAACTCGGCGGAATCCGACCTTCCATTTCAGAATTGCAACACCAACAGGCCACACTGTGCCCACGTGTGGCCTATATACAAGAAATAAAATTCGTGCATATCATCACATTCACACGGAGAGCCAGATTGCTTCCGGTGGAACCACCGTCTACACCGACAACAACACCCTCCACAGACAAATACATCTTAGGACGACCCTCCAGGCTATTGCTGTACTGGTCACCCTGTGCAGACCAATCACGATCTGCTCAGTCTATATCCCACCAAATTACCCCCTCAAAATAACCCAACTAAATGACTTAAAGGTCCAGCTTCCCAAACCCTTTATTTTGCTAGGTGACTTTAACTTCAACGCCCACAGCCTCCTTTGGGGAGACAAACCCACAGACCAGAAAGGAAAAATAATAGAAGATTTTTCTATTCCAAAATAGCATCTGCCTCTTAAATGATAGGTCCCCAACTTACAGAAACAGATCCACTTTTGGGACTTCATTCCTTGACCTCACCTTTTGTACCCCTGACCTAGTCCCAGATTTTGAGTGGTCTGTGCTGGATGACCGTACAGACCATTTCCCAATTCTTCTAAAAAACAATAGCCTCCAAAACGACCCGATCTCAGAACGCTTCAACTTCAAAAGAGCACACTGGGACGGGTTCGCCCCTGAATGTTCCCCAGATTCTGTATCCCACTTTCGACCTCAACTACAAAAAATTCCACGAAAAACTTCTAAAAATATACCACAAACGCATACCAAAAATAAAAACAAAACCCCGGAATAACAAGATCTGGTTCTCTCAGGACTGTGATGGTGCAGTACAGAAAAAGGAGGCAGCATGTCAAAAAGAAGTCGACAACACCACCACAGAAAACAAAATTAGTTACCTAAAAGGTTGAGCTCAGGCACGCAGATGCCCCAGGGAGAGCAAAAGACAATCGTTTAGAAAATATGTCTCCAAAATAAACAGTCAGACACCACTCAACCAAGTTTTTAAAATCGCTAAAAAAAGTTTAGGAAGACGCACAGACACCATCCGGCACATCCAGAGGCCGGATGGAACCACAGCTGAAACACAGGTAGACATCGCAAACACAATAGCTACATCTCTTGCCAACAACTCATCCCAAGCAAACTACAACTTCTTCTTCTTCTTCTTCTTCTTTTTCTTCTTCTATCCCGTGGTTGGGGCAACCGTGGGGGCACCACTGCATCTGAAAACCAGCTCTCGCCTTCTATTTTTGTCCTCTGCTTTCCTCAGATTGTCAGCCATCGTCTTTCCTGTCCACTCTGTAATGTTGTCCTCTCATCTCCTTCTCTGCCTTCCTCTCTTTCTCTTTCCTTGTACGGTTCCTTGCAGGATTGTTTTGGCAAGTCCTGTGGATCTTGTGACATGCCCATACCATTTTAGTTTTCGTCTCTTCACTGTGGTCAGTAGATCTTCATATTGCCCCACTGCGTTGGTGATTCTCTTTCGTACTTCAGCATTTAAAACGTTGTCTTTGTACGAGATGTCAAGGACTCTGCTGTAACATCTCATCTCTGTGTTCTGAATCTTTTTCTCAAATTCTGCTGTTAGTGTCCACGACTCGCAGACGTATGAAAATATGGAGATGACCAGTGAGCGCATTAGTCTAATTTTTGAGTTGTGCGTGATGTTTCTGTCCCTCCAAAAAGGCTTCAGTTTTGACAGCGCAGCTGTTGTTTGCGCGATTCTAGAGAGAATTTTTAGTCTTGAGCCTTCATCTGAGACGATTGATCCGAGGTATTTGAAGTTGTTGACGGTCTCAAGTTTCTCGCCCCTGACTTTGATGTCCGCGTTGATGCCATTGGTGGTCATTAGCTTGGTTTTCTCGGCACTGATCTCCATGCCGTGGGCTGCTGAGGTTGTGTCCAGCCGCTCCACTAGTGTGGCGAGCTCCTGTTTTTCTCCTGCTAATCCATCGATGTCATCGGCAAAACGCAAGTTAGTGATTGTCCTGCCTCCAATACTGATTGTTCCATTGTGGTCTTCCAGAGTGTCAGTCATGATTCGTTCTAGGAAGATGTTGAAGAGAGTGGGAGAGAGCAAACACCACAGGGCTGATGAGCAGCATCAAACAGCCAACGGCCATGAGCGGAAGGCTCCCATGACGGACCCAACGGTCAGAGCGGAAAGGTTCCAAGCTGAGCTCAACGGTCAAGTGTATGCGATCGGGGGCGACCCACATCATGTTCGTGGACATCGGCCTACGGTTAAGAGGGATGGGCACCGCCAAGCTTCTCTGCCCAAGACTCACCACATGAGAATGTCAAACAGCTCAGACAGTATACCGGATCGGTCGTCCCCCGGGTCACCAAACTACAACACCACCTTCCAAAACATCAAAACTAACAGAGAACAATAACACCTAAACTTCCACTCTAACAACACTGAAACTTACAACGCAGACTTCACTTCAGACGAACTAACATCGTACATCTCGGACCTTGGCAATACAGTTCTGGGTCCTGATGACATCCACAACCAGACCCTTAGACACTTACCCACAGAAACACTTACTACTAGACAACGGAGTTTTGGCGTCTCGCCACTGTCATTCCTTTACCCAAACCAAACAAAGACCTCACACACTAATTCAATTACAGACCAATAGAACTAACGAGCTGTCTGTGCAAATTTATAGATAGTATGATCCACAGGCGACTCATGTGGTTTCTGGTGACGACGGGCTCGCTGAGCGGTCTCCAGTGCGGATTCAGGAAAACTCAATCCACTCAGGATCACCTGGTACGCCGGGAGACCTTCATACGCGAGTCGTTTGCCGAAGGAGGCCACATGATCGCCATCTTTTTCGACCTAGAAAAGCCTTCGACACAACCTGAAAGTACGGCATTCTCAGAGACCTGCACGCTCTCGGCACACGCGGTCACCTCCCTGCCTGCATTGGCAATTTCCTGAAAGAACTGTTCCTTCCTAGTTCGTGTCGGTTCCTCCCTTTCAGACTCCCACCAACAGGAGGAAGATGTCCCCCAGGGGAGTATCCTTTCTCCTCTCCCATTTGAAATCAAAAGTAATCCCATCTTAAAAACTCTCCAAAATAGCATAGACAACTCGTTATACGTTGACGACTTCTTGATATGCTGCCGTTCGAAAAATCCTCAACTAAGATCTATGGAAAGGCAGCTGCAAACGCAGCTGCACAAACTTGGAAAGTGGGCAAACAATAACGGCTTAAAGTATTTTCCGTCAAAGTACACAAATACTTCTGCCGATCAGGCAGACGTGTACTGCAACCGGATTTAACACTATTCGGGGAAAGGATTGCCGTCCAGGATCAGGCTCGTTTCCTCGGCGTTATATTCGACAAAAAACTCACATTCACCTGACTAACCCTTTACTATCCACGAAATGAATTCGTTCCTGAGATACAGAATCTCTTGCAAAAATTGAGTCGGTCAGACACAAGAGTGAAACGCTGACAGTAGTAGTTACGGCATAGAAATCGCCCGGTTCGGAGGGAAAATTGGAAACCAAACTGTCGTATGTCATTGTTACGATGTATACGACACCGAGATTTGAAACCAAAGTATCGTAACTAGACTTACTACAGTTTGGATGCAACTTTTTTGCCAAACTCAAGATACGACAAAAAAAACTCTGTGCCATAGCCATCTTAATATTAAAGCTATAGGTACATCGTTTTAACACAAGGTGGGTGTCGTTTTGTTCTTTAACATATTTTTTTTTTAAAGTCGTATCATGAGTTACGATTGTTTGGAATTGTACCCTCGGTATGCTGTGCAGTGGTTAGGCGCATTTCTGTCACAAGTAGGAGATTCGAGTTCAATGCATACCCGAGTGAGGAGAATTTATATCTCGTATTTCAGTCTTCCTCCTGGTATTTTGCATCCCTGTAAGCCCCGATTGGTCCTGGTAGTAGGCAGGGTCAAAGGCCTGCCCCCTAAATGATCTGAGTTGTATCGATGATGACGTACAACATCTACATAAAAATTTAATTTGCGGAAGGCGTACCGAACATTCTCCTGCAGCTCAAATTCTCCTCCATTTCCACCTCCTAATGTCGCGCCTTTATCTCCTCCTCATCCTCCTCCTCTTCCTCCTCTTCCCCCTCCCTCCCCCGCTTCTACGTGTACAGAGTGGGCTCCGACGCTGCGCCGAAGCAACAAGTATGTATTCATGACGCATCTTTTTGATGACCACGGGTTTTATTTACAGAAGGAACCGTGGCGCCCGCGAGAGTGGGGATGTCGCGGAAGGGAGGCCTTTGCGACAAGGACGCAAAAAAACATGTGCCGCGAGTGCACTACAAGCTGCACTTAAAAAGTCAGGCGTCAGTCGTCAAATTGCTGCTTTTTAATTGCAAGGCTGTGCGAAATAGATTCGGGAGCATTGATTCATGCTGTTGAAAAAAGAAAATATCTTTGTCAAAAGGGTGATGAAAACCGTAGAAACAGGAACTTAATAACTAAATAAAATATGTTGATGACTTCATTTGAATGTAACGGATGCATCTTTCCTCATCTGTTTGTATCTCGTCCATTTAGTTGTGGTACTCTCCATATACATTTCATTTTCTATTTATTCTATGCACCCAAAATCGACGCCGGACTGGTCGCAGTTTATGCAACCTAATAATAACCATTGAAAAACATCTTCTTTGTCAACTGTTCTTTATTAATTGATTTCTTGATCCAGGTAACAACATCACAGCACTCCGGGCATTGCCATACATTATGCTCCGTTCCCCGCTCGAATATCCATCTCAGACTCCAACTGCTGATTGTTCCGGTGTTCATTCGCTTAATAGCCCGTCTTTCTATCGCCTCTAGTATTGTTCTAGATCTACTGACGAGTTTTAATTATCGTTCTCACAAGGCATTGTGGAAGCACCTCGTGATCAAATCATCAAAACGATGAGTCGAAAAATCCAGCTAGGTGCCTCCACTTTATCTTTTCCCTACCACCGCTCTTCCTTCTCCTCCTACTACTCGCCTTGCTCCCCTCTTCCTTCAGTCTTCCTCCTCCCCCTCCTACTTCCGCTCCTCCCTCCTTCTCCTCCTGTCCTTCTTCCAACTCTCACTCATTCTCTCCCTTCTCCTCCTATCCTTATTCCTATCCTGTTCCTCTCCTCCCTTCTGCCGTCGAACATCAACCCTCTCCTACTCTTCCTGCTTCTCGTCCTTGTAATTCTCCTACTCTTCTTCTCATTCTCTTTCTTCTTTTTTTTCTCCTTCTTTTTCCTTTTCCCCCTCCTTTATCCTCCTTTTTCGTTGTCTCCTTCTTCTTCTTCTTCTTCTTCTTCTTCTTCTTCTTCTTCTTCTTCTTCTTCTATTTCTACAAGATCGATAAGATAGATATAAGACAGTCAGAATATGGACAACGAGACATGGTGAAGAATTTGAGACCAAGACGTTTATACTATGTTCAGCAACAAGGAAGTGTGCGCATAATATAATTATCTCAATTGATTGATTACTATATTCCCAGCTTTGAAGTAATTAAAAAAACTAGCCCATTAGATACAGTTCTAAATCCAGACTGAAAACCACACATGTTTGCTTTGTTTGATTAAGTAAAAGGTCTACGTCACTTGCAACACATTTAGGTCATATAAGTGCAGAGGATAAGTTGTGTTACAAGAGATTAACAAATACCAGAAAAGAAGGAGGAGAGAAAAGGACAATGGAAGTTTGATCAGGAAGAAAGAAACCACACCAGAAAACCCGCCAAACCCACAATTATGGAAACCACACGTATTGGGGTGATTTAAAGAGTGCAAGAAATACATTTGTTGATCATACTTCTTTCCATTATATCCGAGTCCAGTTTCTTGCATGTTGTCAAAGATCTGGCTCTGTGGGATGAGATAAGGGTTTGGTTTGTCAAGTGGAGTTTCCAAACCGGTATAGGAGAAACGTTTTTGATGTGCCCATACAAAGGAGAAGTTGTTTGTAAACAGCATGACCAACAATCGTTGGCAACGCGCCGTTACTGGGAACACAACAAAATCGAGGTCTTTGTAGATAACGCCAGGGGAACTGACTCAGAATCCTAGTTCGATTAATTAGGTATAAACAATATTATACTGTTAGTTGTGTCCCCTTGACTGAAGATGACACTTTTGCGAGTCCACTTCGAGGTGTCAAAGAGCATCGTGGATAATGTGCATTGACCTAGTTACTGACGAACAATGATAAAGGCAGTTACACAATGCTAGATGAAATTTCTGATTCTTTCATAAGACAGAAAAATTGTACAGAGTGTTTATTAATTGTCCCTTTTATGTCTATTGCAATGCAACTGTCCAAATGCATGTATCATCTCCATAGGTCTAGGCCTACATGTTTTATATTTTTCTAGATTTGGGACATTTTGAATTTTGAACAACATGTGCCCTAAAGACATTTGATTGGCTGTTAGGTTACTTTAGTTGTAAGCGGTGACAACACTGATTGAATAAACGAGCAAGCCGCCTAGTTGATCACTCTGTGCTCATTTGCGTGCAGTCATAACGGTTTCAACTGCTTATTTCATTATGGAGAATCTTTCATTTACTTTGGGATAGAGTTGGGGCTGGTGGGTGGGGAGGGGGTAGGGGCTCAAGCCCGTGAGCCCTTCACTACCCACCG
>NW_004797704.1:384313-389457 GCF_000002075.1 Aplysia californica
CATCTAGAAACAGTTGTAAATATTGATATATGCAGATTACGGGATATCCTGCAGATTCTAACTGACTTTCTCTAGAAATCTTTCCAATTATACACCACCTTGTCTGAAACCCACGTGACGCCAATGGTTCATTTCCCTTGCATTTGACGGAAAAAAGTCCATTTACCTTGAACAAAAGGCGACATTTTTGCCATTGAAGGAGATGGATATCGCCTGGTGTGAGAGGTGACATTAGCGAGAAAATGGCTGCTAAAATTTGGTGACGTCCAAAGCTTGAGTGTACTTGGAAACTGGACATTTTAGGGGGAGGAGTGTGCTTTTATTCAACATAGAAGTTGTTGAACCAAAACATTAAAAAAAAGGAAAACAATAGCCAAATGCCCAGAAAAAAGCCACTGTCTTTGATGTTATTGTTTCGACGAGCGTCTGATTTCACCACGCTGCCTCACAATTGACTCCGAAACCCCGCCTCTAAATAACTTTTATGGTGAAAAGAGTGTTAACCAATAAAATTACCCCCCCCCCCGTTCCGTCAAATGCAAGGGAAATGAACCAGTGGCGTCGCGTGGGTTGCAGACAAGGTGGTGCATACTCAAGTGTCTTTAGGCCATTCCCTAAGGGGGGACATTAGCATGTTCTTACGCACAGTAGAATTGTAAATTGGCTGATCCATCAATGTCGTGCTCCTAACTGAGCCTGAACTGCTGCTTTTTCTTTCCTAATCTTTACCATTGTCATTTTCCTCTACTTCTTTTGTATGTTTGTCACACTCTTGTGACCCTCTGATTCCGGGGTGTCTTGATTGTAGAAGCAGACTTTGTGATGTTGAAGCTAGAGAGGTGAGCAGAACAAGCCCGATTCCCTGGAAAGACTTCTCGGTTGACATCCCCCCCTGGCGATCATATGACCTTATTAATTCAGTTGTGAGCGCAGTGAAAACTCTACTAAAACTAAAACTAACCAATAAAGTTACCTATTTAATTCCTGTTCACGTCAAAGGTGCTCATGCGACTTATAGTGTATAGCTCATCTAAGGCCACACATTTGAGGCATCGTGGGGAAATCAGGCGCTCGTCACAATAATGAAATCGAAGAAACCAGCACGTTTTCTTACTATTTGACAAATTTTTGTTACTCAATAATTATTTCCACTTAAAAGCGTATTTGCGTATAGATTTTGCTGAAAAATGTTGATCAACGACATTACAAAATGTTCATTTGTTGTTTCCAAGGACACACAAAGTTTTGGAAGTCACCATACTTTGGAGACCATTTTCTCACTAATTTTACCCCCCTCACCAGCCGATCCTCACCTTCAATCTCAAATTTCTGGACTTTTATTCAAGATAGATTGATAATATTATATTTTTCACCAAAAGCAAGACCAATACACAAGCTATAAGATGATACAAATTACTCCATATGCCCCAAAATTGACGAGCGCAGGTTTCTGCCGAGGCGTGGCACATATATTATGAAAACCACAAGGTAGGTAGTTCACAGCTCAAGAAACATTCCTATTGCTTAAGTAATGTTTGCACAAAAATAACATGAAATATTTCTCGTTTAAAAAAAACACAAAAAACTTCAATATTGTTGATGAACAAGGGAAATAACACGTTCAATTTTATATAATCGCTTATTAAAAGATTTGTGTACCTTGTGTAGTTTTTATTTTCATGAAATGTTTTTGCTTATAATTTCTCGCTGACAAAGCCAATGTCTCCTTCTGTGCGACACGACGTCACGTCGCTGTCGGCAGTCGCTAGTGAGGAGTCACAAGTTGTGTATCCTTATGTGCGACGCCATCGCACACTACACACATGGCGTGTAGACCGGCACTACTTGGCTAGGTATTTTGACCAATGGTGATGCTTTAAACCTGTCGCATCTCCAGTCTGTTGCACGCGACGAGGTATCAATTGTTACTATGGACCGATCGCAGGCGACGGCCACGGGAGGCTAGACTCCGCGACGCGTGTAAGGAGTAATACGGGGTTATCACTACGCTGGATCGGGTCGATCGCCCGACTCGATCGCCTGAAACTGAAAACAAACACGTTTGTTTTTGAGGTCGGGCGATCTGGCTGATCGGCCGATCCCATCCGTAGTGGGCACCCCGTATAAGGAGGCGGGTTCTTTATAATCTTACTTGATTGATTTTGAAGCGGCAAGGACCGTGCAGGACGCGACGTCGCGGCGCGCATATGGAGACATAGCCTAGTCGTGTTTAACGAACCTGATTTATCAACTGGTCGGCCGTGGATACCTTTTTCGTGATGCGCAAAGATTATCGAATCCCGAGGGCACTATTAAACATTAAGTTATCCGCATCTTTCTTATCTGTGTGTGAATGTGTGTGTGTGTGTGTGTGTGTGTGTGCGTGTGTGTTTGTGTGTGTGTTTGTGTGTGTGTGTGTGTGTGTGTGTGTGTGTGTGTGTGTGTGTGTGTGTGTGAGTGTGTGTGTGTGTGTGTGTGTGTGCGTGTTTGTGTGTGTGTTTTGGGGAGGTTTTTTGGCTCAATTCATATTAAAATCCATGGAGGAGTGAGACAAGGTTGTATCTTCTCTCCCAATCTCTATAACATCTACAGAGTTTATTTTTAGAGAATCTCAAAACCTGCAGGGAGTCACTATAATTGGGGGCCCAACATCAATAACCTGAGATACGCAGATGATACAGTTCTGTTTGCAAACACAAACGAATATCTTTCTAAAATTGTGAAAGTGAACTGTGCAGCAAGGCAGGCCTCGACGTGAACGCCAAGAAATAAAAAATCTTCTGGATAAACAACTGACGTAACCATAGATGGGGAGGGAATCAAACAATTGCACCAATTCTAGTATCTAGGGGCAACAATCACAGATGAGGGAAGAAGTGAAAAAGACATAAACACAAGAACAGCAGCTGCAAAATCAAGATTCAGCCAAAAGTACAAAATATTTAAATCCAGGCAACTCTTTCTTACTTTAAGAAAGAAAATGATGAAATGCTACATCTTCCTCATATTCCTATATGGCACAGAGACTGGATTTTGACAAGGAAAGAAGAAAACATAATAGCTGCGTTTTAGATGAGGTGCTACCGTAGAATGGGCACAGTAAGCTGGAAAAAGAAAAAAGACAACGAAAGAGGTGTCTCAGATTCTATACACAAGACAAACCCTTCTGAACAAAACAAAATGTAAAGAATTCAATGCTATGGCCACTTAAAACGACACGAGACCATTGTAAAAGAGGTGCTTGAATGGAAAGATGTGGGGCAGGAGAGCCAGAGGCATGCAAAGAATAACACGGATGGATAAGATCAGAACCAGGACTGGCCTGAATATGGCAGAATGTGCAACGGAAGCTCGCGACCGTGAAAGATCGAGGGTCATTACACGTCAACCTCTGAGTTAGAGATGACACCTCCAGCTCCAGGTAACCAGGATTTGGCTCCAAACATAAAAATATGTATATTTAAAACACTCTTCGGTATGGATTTTAAAGTTTTTAAAAATGATAAAAGACTCAAAAGGTGTAAATTTACAGTTTACAAAGACTCCCAAGCTTTAGAAATCAAGTAATTGCAGCCATTTTCTCTCTAATTATTGATTTCCCACTGACACCATGTGATCCGAACCTCCTTCATATCTAAAAAAAACTTATACCTTTCGTTCTTCTCTCGACTCGGGTTCCAGGATCCTGTGTCAGAAATCCCACAAGCTTAAGTAAAACCCATGAAAACAAATTCACTGCGTGTAAGATGACATTTTATTGTCTCCGCAAAACCCTTAGCATCACAAGAAAAGGCACGTAAAGAAATGAATAAATAAAAGTGACTATTGGCACTGAGTTAAGTCTGCATTAATAAATAAAAACAGAATAAAATGCTTTGGCCACCTGTTACGAAAATCACCTAGCCAGCCAGCCTCAAGAGACTATATAACACCAAGTACTCAGCTATAAAGGAAGAGGTAGAACACGCAAAATATGGATTGGGGAGTTAAGGAAAACATAAGAAATTACAATATCCCAACTGAAAGAGCTGCAGAGCTGGCCTACTGTAGAAAATTGCACATAAACTCGACGCTTAACGACAACAGAGGAGAAAAACGTGAAAAAGTAAAGACCCAGCTCCCTAAGGTGAAGAGGGCGCTATAGAAATCTACATAACAGTATTTATGAGGCTTCTTGGTGAAATCAGGCGCTCGTCAAATTAACGAAATAAAAGAAATCGGCATTTTTTGGCCGTTGGACAATTTGTTTTTCTAATTTTCTTTTTTTTGTAGGGGGAGGGGCCTCAACACCTTTTACGTCCATTTCAAAACACATTTAGTGTGGTTTTACTGAAAATCATTGGTTAAACGCATACAAAATGTAAATTTTCTCAGTTTCAAAGGACTATCCTTTTAAAACCTAGTAGTGTAAATCTATGACGTTACCAAACCTTGTCGGCCATTTTCTCACTAATTTTACTTCTGAAACCAGGCGACCCCTGATCTCCTTAAATTGTAAATATTTCAACTTTTATTCTAGACAAAAGGGCGGGTATTTTTTCATCAACTGCAAGATGAACAAACCAACTTTCAAAAGATACCAATAACTCCATAGTATGCCCAAAGACTGACAAGCGCCTGATTCCATCGCGCCGTGACACAAAATTTGTATTATTTCATAATACATGAATTTGATGATTAAAAATGATTTTAAAAAGTACAGAGCATGATGTAAAATGTTCAAGAAGTAGTAAATAGCAGCTGAATGTATAGCTCATCCATTTTTTAAAAACATGATAATATTTTGTGAACAATATTAAAATAGTTTCCATTTATGCTGAACCTTGATATTTTGAATATGATATAACAATCTCGAGTTGTCTTTGCAAGCAATGATTTTCTTTCAAAGTTATACGTTGATGTAAAATTGCGCATTGGTGGCCTTTTTTTGTGCCTCCTTTTAAGGTTGAAAATAATCACATTGTCGTTTCTGGGGCGTATTTCATAAAAGTTGTTATTTTCTTTTCTTTGAACACAAGGTAAAGTGAAGTTCCTAGAAGAACCAAGAACAAATTGCACGCAAGTGGAGGTTCATATAAAAAAAAAATTGCGAGCAAGACACATTGATGCAAGAAAACTGGTAACAAATTTAAAAAGTTTGGTTT
>NW_004797704.1:390316-395259 GCF_000002075.1 Aplysia californica
CACACACACACACACATACGCCCACCACACAGACCTATTCACAGATTTTTAGGTCCCGCATTTTTTTCTTAAAGATGTTGTACAAAGAATTTATTGCATGAGTTATGGTAGAAGATTGTGATTAAATTGTTCTACTAGTGACTCTGTCATGTTGTAATCATGACTTTCAACTTGTGCTTACGATTTGGCGACTTATCTCTCAGGATTCATCATGATCTACCTGTACTACCCAAACTCAAGCAATACATTTGTTAAAATAGTATCCTAATGTTTATGAAGACATGTAGACCTAGTTGAATCGAAAACAAAAACAAGAACAGATGTCAAGAAAATGTAACGTAGAGGGAGGTAATAGTTCTACATTAAAATACACAATAGTGTAAAATAATATATAACATTATAGATAAATTAACTTTGCAAAAGGTGCTTCTTTATTACAATTATTCGCACTTTTGCATTGTGCACGGATTTTCAGGTTATACAAATACAATGGTTTATTTTGTTTTACACTATTTTCTAACCGATGGTGATTACAACAATGCAATACTTTGAATGCTACAGCCACAACAGCAACCACAACAACAGCAAAAATAACAACAATAACAACAACAACAAAATCATCACCAACTACAGCAACAACAGCAACAGCAACAACAAAAACAAAAACTACAACAACAACAATAACAACAACAACAACAACAACGAAAACAAAAACAAAAATAACAACAAAAAACCCCTCAAAAAACCAACAACGGCGGCAGCAACGACAACAATAGCAACCTTTACAACAACAACTACACGTAAGCTATTTGCTTTTCAGGTCATAAAGGAAGGGTATGTCGAATCCGGCCATTTTGTGAGAGTAGACCTTGTCAAAATCCTCGTCTTGCTGCACTGTGAACTGGGACTTCCAATCTCCCACTGTGCCTGGGGAGTTAGTTTTAGTTTTAGTAAGAGTTTTACGGCACTTTCAGCACAAACCGGTCACAATGACATTAATCGAGCCGAAGGCTAGAGATGTTAAGATAGCTGTACCTAGAAATGAAGGAGGGCAGATAAGGACGATTGGATAGATGTTCGATATGAAAGGAGCAGTAAACTTACCAAAGAAACTCTACTATGTACACGTATCGTAGAAAAATTGTCATTGAACCCCCCCCCCCAACTCTTTTCAATATTGTTTTGGTCCATTTTTTTCTCTGAATTAATCTTCTCCTAGAATAGATATGTGATGAGGTATGACCAGGACAACATTTCTTTGTAGTTGTTATTTTTTGTGTGTTTTTTTCCTTCTCCTCGAGCATCCACTGAGCGGAGTAATGAATGGCGAAACATGGTCGCTGATGTCTGTCTGATATTTGTGGTTGATGATGATGATGATGATGATGATGATGATGATGATGATGATGATGATGATGGTGGTGATAATGATGATGATGAGGATGATGATGATGGTGACGATGGTGATGATGATGATCCTTCTGTTTGTTGTCAATTGCAAATATTTTATTTAGCGTTCTGTTGGACAACTGTAAAGACTGAAGGCGTGACAGGCACCAATAAAATCACAGCACGTTTTTTTTCTTCTGAAATTGAGATTGTCTAGGTGTATTGCCTTTGCAACGCTGTAAGGTTATTTAAAAGGTGGGACCTCCGAATTTAACGTCCATCTCCGAATAAAAACCCAAAGTTTTACGGAGTGAGGTTGTTTCAGCGCGTAAACCATGTCGCATTTACTCATGCCCTGTCTTGTTTTGTGTATGCGTGAGTGCATCTAACTTCTGTAACATCAACTAACATTGTAAACTACAGAGACAAACTTTTCTAGTGAGATGAATAAAGATTGCTATGTCGTTGTCATTGTCAAATAAGAAATTTTGTGTAAAGTGCCATTACCAAGGACACAATGTCGGACTCCTGATTATGTTAAACCCATGACCTTTCGGTAAAGAACCCAACAGACTAACCTCTATCTAGTGCACCAATGCTACCCCCTGGTTCCTGTTTTTGGGAGAAATAATTGCAGCCCCCCCACCCCCACCCTCACACACATACTCACATTTCAATGCAATCTTACAGATTTCCTCACAAGACTGTCTTGACGTTGGTCTCCAATAGTGCTCATCATCTATTGGACTGCGCTGGTTTTTTACCCCCCCAAAGCACTCAGTGTACCATAGCTCCCTCCTCCCTCTTGTACTGTGTATTTACTTGGATGATGTTACTGCCATGAGCGCTAGCACTGTAGTATTAACTAGTGGCGTCCAAAAGAAACTTAAAAATGTAATTACCCAATCATCGTGTTAAAGCCTTGCACTATCCACTCATGTAGCATACCAATTTAAACTCAATAAATTCTGCTTCATACGACACATTGCTATTTTTTGCAAGAGACGCCTGAGATATGATCACTCAAAATTAACCTTTAAAAATCAGGCTTGGCAAAATTGTGCGAAATCAGAGAAACGCAAAAGTGTGTTTGCAGGTATATTGAGGTGCATGAACATTGGTGGAATGGACATGTATTGGATATCAATTAAAGGAGAACATTATTGTCTTTGCAATGACCCGCATCTTCTGGTGATATTTTCAGGTTGGAGAACAGAGTAGCTATTTGCATTAAGGTTGTTTTTGTTTAGGAGGTATTGGTTTCGTGTTCTGCGCGATACCATTTTTGCACATGTTAGTTAGATTTTGGACATAATCATCTGTCAGTGATGAACAGAGACTACGAAACTTCCCTGGATTTGGGTGGGTTGGGGTGGAATTAATACAATCGTCCTCATGAAAACCACCGGATGGTGCGGTTTATTGGACTACATCGTGCAAGTGCTGGAACGTCAAGTTTTACCCTGATTTTCGTCATGGTGTCATTTGAGTAGACACCTCTATGCATAGCAAAGAACTTTCGTACAGATGACACTAGATAATTCTTGGAAAACCAAATCAAATCAAAGTTGGAGTGGTCACCAGTAAATGGCCCCGATATGAATCCAACAGGCATGTGCAAGTGAAGCCCCCATGAAACAGCAGCTGAAGAAAAGCGACTTTGCTCCCAATTCAGTCTCCTTTTTTACAACTCTCTGTGATATTTGGGATGAAACACCACAAATAATAAAGTCCAAAATTTAACAGAGTAGATGACCAAAGGGATCGAGCACTGCACAAAACTAATGGCTCCTAAGCAAAATAACACTGAGCACATTTAATATAAACTCCAAATTTTGCATGGTATTTGTGATTGCTCTTTTTTTTCGTAATGTTTGAAATTTTGTGACAAGATATAAAAATGTTTATTGCAATACAAAATTCCCCATTCATTGAATATGTAATGTATGTCCATTCTATCAACATTGATGCTCTTCAACTTCAATGCACGAGCGAACACATTTTTACGTTTCTTTGATTTCGCACGATATTTTGCAAAGCCTGATTTTTTAAAGGTCAATTTTTAGTGACTATATCTCGGGCATCGTTTAACATAGATGCACTATTAATGTGTTAGATGATGCAGAATTTATTTAGCTGTAAATTGGTACGCTGCATGGGTGGGTAATGAGAGGCTTTAACACGATGATTTGTTGATTACATTTTCAAGTTTTTTTTGGACGCCACGATATAACCTCTTTGAATTAAGGTCAGAAATGAAGTGACGAGTTACCTTTCCTGAGCAATGGCGAGACAGAGCTGTCTATTGAGTAGACGTCCAGGTGGTTAGTCATGGGGTTTGATTTCATCTCCTGGAAGCTACAGTGGTTGGCGATGCTGGACAGTGTGACGTCATCGAGGTTTGTCTTACCCAGGAATTGAGCCAGTTGTTTGATCTCAGCCAGAGGGTCCTGGTGGGACAAGAATATGATTTTTTCTTTAAGATGTAGATGATTTTACTCCCCCCCTCAACCCCCCCTCGAAACACTTTAGATCGTTTAGGAGGCAGGCTTCCGACCCTGCTAGTCTGGCCTGACCAACCTGATCCATGAGGGATAGATACAATATTATTATATCAACAGAAAGACCGATATACTTGATGAAAATCTTAGGAATCTAACTCGGGTCTCCTGCAAGCGCCAGAACCTGAACCACAGACGCTGTTCAAGATGAAGGGAATGACCACCCAGCTGATGAGTGGGCTTGCACATAAAGAGCACTCCGTTCGTTCAGTTGGTATCATGCAGCACAACATAACAGGTGGCCATGGTTCGAATCCCTGACTGAACGTTCTCGAACTCTGGTCGTCTTGTAGAGTTTTGCGAAACCATTAAGAAAATTAGTTTGGCTCGATCTTATTGGCGATAGACGTTAACTCTTATAGATCTAGTAGGCAAAAGGTTCCACAATTTTACGCACCCATGCGTTTAGGGTGTTACCTTAAAACGGCCATAGTTCTGTCAAATATAATAATATGTGGATTTGTTTCTTGTTGTTTTTGTTTTTGTGTCTTGGTTGTTTTTTTACTCTCAAACTGTTCGTAATTGGGCTGAAAATCATATTGTAGGTGAAAATGTAATAGTATACATAGCACAGGAGCAGGTGTAGCTCTTGGGGACGACGAAAGCGCTATCCTCACAACGATCCTTACGTGGCGACCCAGAATCAAAGAGTTAAATTCTAAGGTCCTTAATAGTGTTGGTAGAGGCGTGAGACCCATACATTTACTTAAGCAAATGAAGTTAAACTCAGGGAAGCCACACCCCCACACCACTTTAGGAAAGTGAGAGAAGCTGCTATCTACCGCGAATTGTTGTGATTCTGACCATGACAAGTTACTTACCGTTATTTTCATTACTCTCTATTATCATGTTAGCAAAAGCAAAGTCTGTTATTATTTTCTCTTCCTTATTGGGTGTCAAGGGTCAACAGAAGTTGATAATGAAGGTAATGTACTACTACCACTACTATTACTACTACTACTACTACTACTACTACTACTACTACTACTACTA
>NW_004797704.1:396058-397502 GCF_000002075.1 Aplysia californica
TGGCCCTGAAATAGATGAAGTTTCTATTGAACCTGAGGAAATTTGGAATTAAATGTTTTGCAATGTGATGGAATCAGGTGCTCGTCAAAATAATAGAATCGAAGAAACTGGCACTTTTCAGCCTCTTGGGCGATTTTTATTAATTTGTCATTTTCGACCCATCTCCCTTTAGATCCATTCAAAAAGACATTTCCAGGCGGATATTGACTGAAATCATTGAGAAAAGGGATAGAAAATGTACATTTGCAGTTTCTAAAGACACCCAATCTTTGGAAGTCACATTTTTGCAAAATTTTTCTCTGACACCAGGCGACCACCATCTTCTTCAGAATCGATTATTTCCACTTCTATTCGATATAGATGGCTATTTCTTTATCAAGAGCAAAGAAAAAAAAATAAACAAGCTTTAAGATGATAGGAATAACTTTATGTGCCCCAAAATTGACGAGAGCCTGATTCCACCGCGTCGTGGCAAACGTGTGAACCAAACTCCCCGGAGATTGGATGATAAGACTTCTGTGTGTGTGCGTGAGCTTCTTCCTCGAAGTTAATTAAGAGGTAGGATCTGATCCCGGATTAGAGAGCTTGAACATAGAGTAGAGAGGTGAGGAGTTAGATTACTTCTCTGTTCTATGGTTGGGGTGAAGACTGTGGGTGTTCCATCTCCTGTGAAGTGTTTCTGTTTGTACTAATACAAAAGGATAATAATTAGTTTTTGTATAGAGCATATCCCCGCTTAACAGCAAGCTCTATGCTCTTTGCAATCTATATTATTACTCCCTACAGACCCTAGAATGCCCAGAAAAATCCTTGGCTTTCCAGGAAGCATACAGAACAAACAGTCGATTAAATGGTCGAATTTTAAGAAACGGACAAGCTTTTGCTGTCTATAACTATTACTGAGTACCTACTCCCTCTTGGGTGAACAGAAAGAATTTGTCTAAAGTGCCTTTCTGTAGGACAGAACATTTGGTCCTTGACAAGGCTCGAATCCACGACCTTTCGGTTGCAAGTCCGTCAGCCTAACCACTAGACCACCGACACCACATAAGATCTTACTCATGAATATTTTAACTGTGATTCTATATGGAATTGATTGTATTTGTATATGTATGGCACACCTTGAGATGCCTTTGAACCAACATTGAGAGTGAGGTATACATAATCAATTAAAAGTTTGGCCTTTTGCGTACTGACAGACGAGTTTAACTCTTTAAGGATATAGCAGACATATATCGTTATAAAAAATTACAAAGTTCTATTTGCTCAGTAAATAGTTTTGAAAAATTTGAAGTACAACATTTTGAGTATCGCATCATGTCAAGCTTTTTCGAATGCAATACTTTGAATATCTTGCTAACGACTCCGAAAAGACTTACGATTTTGATGGAGCAGATAGAACATAATTTGGTTTCCGACCTCATGGTCTGAGTAAACCAAAACA
>NW_004797704.1:397918-399584 GCF_000002075.1 Aplysia californica
CTCCCCCTCCTTCTTTCACGAATATCTCGACTTGTATTTAAGATAAATGGATAATTTTTTCACCAAAATAAACACAATTGAACAAGCTTTAAGATGATATCAAAAACTCTACCTGCCCAAAAATTGACGAAAGCCTGATTCCACCACGCTGCATCACAAATGGTACTTTGTAATTCTTAAGTTGCAATATGTCCCACCAGTAGAAGATTAAAGGCAACGTTGTGCAGAGCCATACTTCGGACCATAAACCTGTTTGAATGTCACCCTTTTTTTCAGAAAAAGTGGCCCAAAACAGTTCTTTTTCAACCCTTGTCGAAGGACTACAGCGCGAGTGCTCAATGAGTATGCATTATACAGCCTTGCCTGGGCGGTAGACACAGAGGAAGTAAATTGACTTAGATCTAGGTGTTTTGTTCGAAAGGGAAAATTCTCAATGGTCGTGTTTGAACGGACTCTCTGATGACGTAGTGGACACACATCGCTACTTTAGAATTACAAAGTTCTCTCTGACATTTTTGGCCGTTTTGAGTAAATAAGACCATGAGGCCAGAAATTCTATCTGCTCTATCAAACTCGTAAGATTAATCGGAGTCGTTATGAATATATTCTAATAAATGCATTTAAAAAAGCTTGGCATATTGTGCAACTGAACATTTTTTACGTCAAATTTCTCGAAACAAGGTACTGGGCAGATAAAACATTGTAAGTAGTGACATGTCCAACCAGCAGCAGACCAGGACCATTGCGAACTATCATACACAAATCAGAAAAACCTATTTCATATTAATATGCATGTTATGGCCAGCCAATAAAAGTCTCATATAAAGCATACAATGTTTAAAACAAATCTCTTAGAATACCAAAAACAGGGTTCATCAAGCCATTACTCTAGAACTACAGAATTCTATCTGCTCAGTACCTAGTTTTGAGAAATTTGACGTAAATAATTTTAAGTTTCACATCATGTCAAACGTTTTCGAATGCAATTCTTGGAATATCTTGATATCTACTCTGAATTATCTTACGATTTTTATAGCACAGATAAGCAATTTGAATTCTGGTCTCATTGTCTTAGTCATTCAAAACAGCCAAAAAATGTCGGATAGAACTTTGTAATTCTAAGGTAACGAAATGTCGAAAGACCAGACTGCGAGTCCCCAATGAGTTAAAGGCTTGTTCTGTTATATAGTCGAGTACTGTTATCAGCACATGCGGTGTTTAAAAATATCATTCTACCTAAAGAGCTTAAGAGCTTTGGAATTTATTGCTCTAAAAATAAAACTTGTGAAATATGATAATAATTTTTAGCCCAAATTCTAGTCATAAAATGTGAAAAAGAGTCTCGAATATTTAATAAAAACTTTTCCTATACAATGGTAAGGGGAATCTATGAGACACCGATCCCAAATATCAAAGAAATACGTTATTAACTGTCAGAGGAGCAGCAAAAAGAGAGGAAGGGTGATTGTTTGAAAAAGGTGCATTTAAACAACACCCCCGCCTCCCTCACCCACAATCACAAATACGTCTACTAACTCACACACACAGAGAAATAGAGATAGATAGATAGATAGATAGACAGAGAAAGAGAGAGAGAGAGAAAGAGAGGCACATACAATCACACAGAATGAGAGAGAGAGAGAGACAGAGAGAGAGAGAGAGAGAC
>NW_004797704.1:400742-402438 GCF_000002075.1 Aplysia californica
CCTTCCTATCAAACGTCTATCGTCCTTTTCTCCCCTTCTTTTTTAAAATGTTTGTTACTCTCTTGTAACACCTCTAATCGTCTGGCGCTCATTTGACCTTCAAAAACTTTAAAAAAAACCTCTTCTTGCTGTTGTTTAAAAAAAATGTTACTACTATTATTGATATTTTTATTTTTAATCAATATTGTTGTGTCTGTCTGTCTGTCTTTCTGTCTGTCTGTTGTCTGCCTGTCTGTCTGTCTGTCTGTCTTCTTCAGGCACACGAACAAAAATAAATCACATACATTTATAACGGTTTGCGATAAGTCAAGTGAAACAAGAGACATGCCCTCCCCCCCAAAAAAACCCCCACAAAACAAACAAACAAAAAAAACCCACTGGCGTTCGTGCATTCTTTGAGTCTTTGATCACTAATAATAATAGCACTAGCTATCTCTGACCTTTGGCCCACTTTTGTGCAGCAGTGATGGCATGAGTTTGAGAGGCAGGTGGCTTTTGATGACCCTCGGTGACGCCATTTGAGAGGCGATGTCAAGGCCGACCTCATTCAGGGTCATGTCCTTGAACTCCAAAAAAGGTGACCTCATATACACCGGCGTCTGCTTGGCAGCTGAGATGTTACCGTCGTTCATGAGTAACCACGTGATCTCCTGCATCCATGTGGTGCCTAGAAATACATGTACATATTTTACGTTTATTGATATTCGAAAAACAGGCATTTTTACGCCTCTGTCGACACATATTACGTCACTTAGGAAGCGGGGTTTGACCCTGTCTGTTGTTCGGGCCAACCCGTGCTGAGAGGGATATACAACGTTCCTGCAGAATGACCGGGATATATGATTGTACTTGATTAAAACATCTTCACTTAGGAATTGAAATTTTGTTTTCCGTGTAATAAGGAGAAAAGCCTGACCATTACATCACAGGTGTTGATAAGTTGGGTTTTTTTCATTTGTAAGAGGAAACTATCGGCCAGTAGGAAATAAAAATCAAAACATACCTTATGCATTCATGGGAGTTAATTTTTTTTTCATTTCTAAGGATATTTATTCTTTCTGTTCTTGGCTTTCGTAGAAAAGACCCCCCCCCTCCCTTCCAAACGAAACACACACACACACATACACACACACACACACACACACAGACAGACAGACAGACAGACAGACGGACAGACAGACAGACACAGCAACCCAATTTTTACTCCTCCACTTCGCGATAATTTGTGGGTCATCAAGATGACTTGAACTTCCCATTATATATTAAACAATTCACACACAGCGTTAAAGTTACACAGCAGGTTACGCTCTTTTGGGCTAGTACAACTGGGTGACCCTATTTAGGCTACATATACCCCCCCTCCCAATCCAAAAAAAAAAAAGAAAAAGAAAGAAAAGAACAAACACACACAAAACTTTCACTTACAAAGGATTCACTTAGTCACCCCAAAACCCCCCTTCTATATAGGCTACATGTAACCCCAACAGACATATTATCCTCTATTAAAGGCTAGATGTAGCTCCTAGCAAATACTATCACCTTTATTAGTTTCCTCATGAAACTCTTAATAGACACTTCCACTTCTATGGGCTAAATGTAGCCCCCAATAAACACTTCCACTTCTATGGGCTAAATGTAGCCCCCAATAAACACTTCCACTTCTATGGGCTAAATGTAGCCCCCAATAAACACTTCC
>NW_004797704.1:405243-406351 GCF_000002075.1 Aplysia californica
GAGAGAGAGAGAGAGAGAGAGAGAGAGAGAGAGAGAGAGAGAGAGAGAGAGGGGGGGAGAGAGAGAGAGAGCGACGTAGAGAAATAGAATAGAGAGAAAAAGAAAGAGAGAGTAAGCGAGAAGCCAGAAAAAGCGACGTATACACCAGATCGTGATTACACAAGTATCAAATATTATCATGTCTATGTCTCTCCAATATAGAGTTTTTATCATTTGTATAAATGTCTTAACAATAAAGGCTTAGCACCGCATGTTCCCTCTCGTCAGTAACGGTTATCCAAGGACGCAACAAACTTCAGAGCCCCAAAATGAATTTCGAATCTTTGTTGAGAAATGTTTCTCATTTTTTTGGCCCTAAAATCTAGAACTCCTTTCCCCAGGGTCTCAGAGAAATAATAAATTCTAAAACATTATTTTATGCGATTGCTCAAGACTTTGTTTAAGTGTGTTAGTAAGTGCTGATATGTTTTGTTTTTACAGCTATTCGTACCTGTATATAATCTTAATATTTGGTTGTGATGGTTCTTCTTAACGTTGTTGAACTGGTTTTTTCTTGTTACCGTGAAATAATATTTGATCCTGTGCGAATGAATCATTACTTTCCAGTGATCATGTAATTGATGTAAAAGACTCAGAGCTTATGCTCGTACAGGATAGATAAATACAATCTGATATTGTTGTTAATTTTATCATATATTAAAAAACCCATGTCTGTGAAGATTTTTTGAGAGATGTTAATCAAAGGAACACTTAATGTAAATGTGTAGATTCAATGGACACAGAAGCTTTGGAAATCACCAAACTATGGTCGTCATTTTCTCGTTACTTTTAAGACCCCCCACCTCCTTCACTCTCACATATCTCGGCTTTTACTCAATATAGATGGGTATTGTTTTCATCAAACGCAAGACAAATAAACACATTTTAAGATGAAAACAAAAACGTTCTATGCCCACAAATTGATTATTTGATTAGTACCTGATTCTACAGTGTCCTTCTCTTCCTCTGCCTTGGCTTCTCTATGAAGAAAGCATAGTCGAACCTTGCTCAAACGGCTGCCCGTCCCAGACAATCACCAGTCACCTGGAGAAATGACCACCCCCAAGCC
>NW_004797704.1:406451-408092 GCF_000002075.1 Aplysia californica
CATCTCCCTTGAGTTTTGTCATACAATGACACTGTCCGACACGTCCACGGCCACATGTACATGACAATCACATATACCTGTGGCATCGGTGGCTTCATGGTAAAGCTCTCTCAGACTCGGAACCGTAAGGTCTAGGGTACGAATCTCGCCAGGGGCCCAACGTTATGTCATTGGGAAAGGCATTTTACACAAATTTTCCTCACTTCACCCCGCTGGGAATGGGTAAAAAGCTATAGACAGTGAAAGATCTTGTTAGTTTATTATTAGTGTTTGTAATCAGCTGCTTGTACTGTATACTTCCCTGGTAACTGAGAATGTTTCTGGGTTTTTTATTCTCTGCTGGGGTAATAATATAGCTAGCATCTGGGTTTGTCGTGGGCGATACGCGATACGACGCGGCCGCGATTTTAGCATTTTTCAAGGAAAAAAAACAACTATTTCATAACGTATTAGACATGTATTTTTTTAATTTTAAGGTGTCCATGTGTAGTTTTATTCATGTGAAGAATACAATTACATTACATTGTATTTATATTGCTGTTTGTCTTTTATTTTCCCTTCTTTGTAGTGTTTTAATTTATTGGTCTGTTAATTTTTTTTATAATGTTCTGATGTGTTGTTTTTCTATTTTTGGTGTTTATATAATTTTATAGCGTAATGTATTTTAATCTGATATTGTTCTTAATAATATGAATATGTTATTTCAGAGCGTGTCTCCACCAAAACCTAATACTAACACTGGCAGGCCCCTCGTGTGTGATTCCATAATTTATATGTGTACATTTTCTTGAATTACACAGGTTTATGGTAAAAACGGCCAATCTTCGGATAGGGTAGACACAAACCTTTATTTGTTAATCTTTGTGGCTGTTTATGTGCTGTTCTAATTTTGACTAAGGCGGTGAAACCTTTATTTTTCACGTTTCTACTCTCTGTGTGGCTACAAATGATATTCTGTTCTAGATGCTGCTTAAAACAGAGATCTCGTACTTTAGATTAAGTTACCTCTATCAACATTGCTATACGCCGTTATAGAGAGTTGAAAGCTTGAAAATTAAAGGCAACTTATGCCATTTTTTAAAGCAACTTTTGGAAAAAAATGGCAACAAACGCAGATGCTAGATATAGTGTGTAAAGTGCATAGATCTTGCTGTCGAGCGGAGATATGCGCTATACTAATTGCTTATTTATTATTATTAAATTAGTACAGTGCAAACGACGACTTTCAATCACCCACCCTCTTGCGGTTTTTTTTTAATACATCATAATAACACTGTCCATGACTTGCTGTCCACCTCGTCTAAAACTACCACTTCCCCCCTCCATAACAGGAGGCCGTCTTGAACAGTTTTGACTGTACCTGGTTACACGGACGTTGAGCTGTCGCTGCAATACTTGGCTCACGTTTCTCGCAGTCTAGAACTAGAAGATCTATTGATTTCTAAGCACCACACGTCGATTTGAAGGACGTAGAGACGAAAAAAGAATGAAAGTAAGATTTCGTCGGCCGAGATTGAAAAGGAACTACGGTACAAGGAAAGACACTTTGGCCTCCTGAACTGTCACATTTATACGAGAAGGGACCCTGTAATTTCTCGGTATAAATTAAATTCGGTTCGGGTTTTTTTAAGGGTGAGGGTG
>NW_004797704.1:408693-410437 GCF_000002075.1 Aplysia californica
ACACACACACACACACACACACACACACACACACACGCACACACACACACACACACCACACAGTACATATGCACACTCACAAGCAAGCTTAGATGTAAAGGCATTCTTCCGTAGACTCTCACAAATGGTCAAAGAGCTGTCTCTGTCAAAGAGACGACCAAGGACTCTGCCTACTGCCAGCCTCCAGGATTCACGTCCACGCCTGTACGCCGCTATAATTGACTCCATTTTGGCTGTTTCCGGCCTAAGACGCCCAGCGCAATGGGGTCGAGTGTCCAGATCGATGCAATAAATCGGTTCAGTTCAGTAGCCGCCTCAAATCAATTTCTAGGTACATTTGGTTATATGACGTCATTAATGATTTTTAAAACATTCAACTTGATGAAAGCATGGACTTGAATTATAATAATGTAGGTCGTGGACTAGAGCGGCGTATTTCCGATTAACTTTTAAGCGTACGAGTCGACTCAGTTTGAGTTAAATGAATGCCAAGAACCGGTACCTGTGGTGTAGAGGTTGGACACTTCGCAGTCGCACACAGGAGACCCGAATTCGATTCCTGAGAGGGGAGAAAACATTTGTTTAGAATCTAGGTCTTTCTGATGGGATGTTGTATCCCTCTCCTTCTGGGTTTGATTGGCAGGTCTGGCAGGCAGGGTCAAAGCCCGCCTCATAAATCATTTAAATTGTGTCGTTGGGAGCATAAAATACAGCTACATTTAAACACCCCCCCCAAAAAAAAAACAAACAAAAAACAACACAACCCCCCAAAAAAAACAACAACAAGCCAATAAAAATAAAATTAAATAAATAAAATGAAATGAAAATCAAAAACATAAATTAAGATTAAAGGGAAAAGATTCTGCTTGCAATCGACCACAGTGAGTCTGATGTTTTGACTTAATTTATGGCACCCATAGTGCGCACGCTTCGAAGTTTTTATAGAAAGTGCGCAACCTAGGATTTCAAAATACAAACCAATGGTCGAAATGAAGTTTGATACCGTCAAACGGAATTGAAGTGCAAAAAAAACACAAAAAAAACTCAACAGATATTGTCGCCATTGTTGCAGCGAAATATAACTTTAAGCCTACCAAAACATTTTGTGCGTTTCACTGACATACCCCTAGTTAGCCAAAGAAGGACAATTTAACGGTATTAAGAATAGATGACAGGGATTATGATGTAAGATATCACATTTAATCATTGTTCTAGAACTGATGAAAACAGGATGTAGTTCATTTTCTCCGCCTGTCATTTTTTTTCGCTCTACTATAGTATACATGTATTAGCTGGGTACCCGTTCGATGAAAGCACTCAAAGGAATAGATCGTCAAGTCATTGTGGTAACAGTGCGCACTGCTTGTGAACAGAATCCTCTCTTGTATACAATGGAGTCTAAAAAGACGGACTTTCCCAAGATTAAATCTAAACTAAACTAATGAAAAACTGAGAATTAAACTACAGTGTCTGCAAACTCCTTAATATAGCTGTGCACCCTTCAAATAATTCTGAACCACCATTAATTTTTTCAAATTCGAAAGTTAAGTGGTTTGGAAAATTTAGGCGACCAAAATGACAAACTTTCACAAATATAATATAGATAGATATATACAACCCACGACCCCCTATACACATGATACACACACTCACATATAACCAGCCTATAACAATCCCACACTCTCTGTGCAAAAACCACCCCGTCTTCCCACTCACCCCCCCTACACACACACACACACACACA
>NW_004797704.1:412540-418766 GCF_000002075.1 Aplysia californica
GGGGGGGATGCGGAGCTATAAATAATATAACCTTAAAGCCTTTTCATTTGCCTTGCTTTTGATGAAAAACAATTTGTTTGTTACTTTGATTATCTCTGTCTCAATAAAACCAACACATCAAAGTGTTTTTAGAATAGAAACGAAATGTGTTAAGGAAATAAAAACCGAAAAAAGGAAAAACATTGCCCAACGGCCGGAGAAAAGTGAAAGTCTTCCAGGGGCGGCTCATCCATAGAGAACGGTCGTGCACTGCCGCCCAAAAAATTTTAACGCGCACAACACCCACAAAGAGACTATAAAAGAACCTTTACCTTCCATCATTCAACCAGTTTTCCGTACAAGTTTCTCGCCAGAGCCTATTCGTTCATTACTACATCTACAACTCTACAACATCTACTATACCATATCAAGTTCTTGAGCTTCACCTAAGTAAAAAATAACATGTTCAGTGGTGTAATCTATCTCGGAAAATGCTCTATGGGCCGACCCCAAAAAACGATGACGTTTTGACCGAGTTTCTTAGTTCATAAATATTAATTAGGCGGCACAATCTCGATGTGCACCAGCCGAAAAAAGCCCCTGGAGGCAGTCTAAAAATAACGCAATCTAAGACCAGTTCACGATAGCCTACACAATTCAATGCCCGTATTATGATAGCTTTGGAGCAATCCACCAGAGTGCTCACAGTGATGTGTGATTGGTCCATTGTCTTGCTATTTATATCTCTAGCCCCACCTCTGTAACCCTGAACTTGAGCGAGGTCAACATGACGTAATTAGGTCACTGTGTTAGAACTTGGAATGGTGTAGTAGTGAAAGTTTTATTACTCGAGTGTGTATTCCAATGCAGTGTGAATGAAGTTGATTGAAATAAAATCAGTTCAGCAAACAAAGTAACAAGAAGAGAGTGAAAGAAGTAGGTCCTCACCAACCCAAATATATCAAAATAATACAACTAACAAAAGTGGAGTGGCTTACAGTTAGCGTTAGCAAAGACTCATTATAGGCCTGCTGTTTCTCCTGTCTGCTTTTTGAAACTGAGGACCCCAAGTAAAAGTCTAAGACAGGTTTTACTGATCTTGTCCTTGTGAAACAACGTATTAAAGTCACGAGTCATCAAGAGCGCACGTAAACAATGCCGTTAAGTATCATACTTTCGGACAAGTAGACATAGCAGCACAGCTAGCCGTTGTCATTGCGTTGCGACGTACAATAACGAACTAGTGAGAAAGAACAGGCACGTATTGGGTAAGGTTATCTGGTGCATTTGGTTCTATGAAACTCACGAACTCACCCTTCGCGGTCTTGAAAAGGGTGATTTGTCGGGGAACAGAGGTCGCTAACGCTATGCATGTTTTTCGATATTTTTTGCCCACTCTACAAAATGCATCGGCGGTCTCAGACGCGTTAGTCACTGGTATATTCGTTGATCGTCGGAAACACAGCAGAATTTATAGTCTTGACTAATTACCACAGTCTTCATTTGGAAAGGAGAGATCCAGCTTTGTCTTGCAGAAATTCAGTCTGAGCAGTGGGACGATAATTCCATCCACGATGGTATTCTGGATGTATTAAAGAGCGATACATTTCTCTTCATTTTGCACTTTTTCAACATAGTGTTCACACCCTTTGACGCTGTTTATGGGATCCTCTAGCACAGAAGTACGACGCCAATAGCAACCTAACATTGTCATGCTCTATAAACGTTTAAAGTAGCCGTTGATAAAATTAGAAACAGTATACGTGTTCTAACAACAAAACAGACCACAGAATACACGCTTCCAAGAGACGCAGACATTACAACACAGGACTTCGATTTGATCCGTAACAAGAGACCACAGATTTTTTCTTATATATATATGTGTGTTCAAAAATGTGTGTTTGTTTACTGTGTGCGGGCATTAAAGATTCCAGATCTGACGAATGTATTTATTAAATATAGCATAGGCCTATAGGGCAGGGTTGGCCAATGCATTGCGATACGCGCTTTTATCAATTAATCGAATTGTAACAGGACTTCAATTTGATCCGTAACAACAGACCATTTATTTTTTCTTATACGCGATCAAAGCTGCCCTCAACAGGCCACCATGTTTTAGTTTCAATTCCTCACAGCGAATCGGCGATCGCGAAGATAAGTGTAGAATTATGTGCATTTACCATGCTCTTGACTATCTTCAACCTTCTTTAACCAAATTGTGAACGCCCATTTTTAAGACCCACGGGCAGCCCCTGAAGTCTTCTATTTCACTATTTTTACGAGCGCCTGATTTCTCTACAACGTAACACACATACAGATGTCATGTTTTGACATTAATGCATATTTGTATATGTTAAGGCAGGGGCGAAGGCTGACTTGTTTGACAGGGTAATCAAAGTGTGATGGGACCAGATAGGGCCTGGAGATATATGTATCACACTCACACAAGCCAAAAGAATCTTACTGGAGGCGGCAACTTTGAGTTATGAATGAAAACAAATCCTGAGTTCGTATTGTATGCATATTCAACCGCTGAAATAATCGGGAAAGTATTTCATTAATTTTTATTCTAACTAACCTTGAATTTAACTTTAGATTTGAATACACGAAAAAAGCAGAGATGTCAGTTCTACAATGGCAGGTCATACCAGACAGTCTAAACACTTAGGTAGAGCATGCCAATTATTCATTTTTTATTTCAGATTTGGCTGTTTTTGTCTATCTTTTCGCGGCCAGGAGCCGGTGTCGTAATCGAGGTCACGATCTGATCATAAGACGTTAAAAAGTCGAGGGGAAAAAAACAAGCACTCGCAGGAGTCAAGATATTATTAGGAGATAGTTCCCCTCACATCTGTGAGGTAGACTCAACCAGTGTAATAGTTAGCTTACATAATCAGCGCGTGTGGCTGCTTATAACTGTGGCTCGAAAGGGGTGAACAGGGTATATGTGGCAATGAAACAGTTTTGACTGCTATGCACATGTTCCCTTCAACTCTATTGGTGCACTCTTCCAACCTCACTTTAAGCTTACTTAATCAAAGCTTTGACTGTTTATGGAGTGGCCCAATAGGTGCGAACAGGTTATTTCTGTGGCAATGAAACTGTTTTGAATGTTAGGCATAGTCTATTGTTCATTGGTGATTATGAACGTCTTTTCACATTTAATTTATGAGGTTTACGTCTATGGGTGAATTTGACTGCGACAAGGTTTCAAAATTAGAAAGGGAAGCAGTGATTATTTGATTATATAGACGCCTCGCCTCTGTGTAAAGGCTGAAAAAGTTTTATTTCATAGAAGGCAACAGTCAATATCCTTCTAACCCACTCATATTTCAGGATTGAATCTAAGTAACACCTGAGCATTTCTCTGTTCTGTGAAGGTTATTTTTTTTCTTATTTTGCGATGATGATGATATACTGTACTGATGGAGGTAGCTTCAAATTTTGCGAACCAGTATGCCCAGAGACTCGGAGATAAGAACAAACATGCTGAACACACAAAAAAACAAGGTGCTGTAGTAGTACACCTTGCAGTAATAGGCATTCATTTTTTGTCATTTTGTGCCTTTTTCACTAATCGATAACGTTTAACTTGGTATAATTCCTTTGCTGGTGATGACACGATGAACATTTTTCAACCCCAATTTAGTATTTTTCCTCTCATTTTCTAATCATGGAAAGGGAGGGGAGTGTTATAGACGGATGCAAGATAGAAAAGTGAGATTTGCTTAAAGATCAATCTAGGAAAAAACAACAACAACAACACCACCCCCCAAACACCACAGAAGAAAACAAGTAAAATGAAGTTAATATGAACACTTGCTTTGGGACAGAACGGTGAACTTTGATAACGGTGTGAAGTTCAGGGCAACATTTTACGCATTACATTATTTGGCATTGGGCTTAAAACATGTGATCGTCAAAGCGCCGGTCAGGGTTGCCAGATAATTTTAAGGCTTCCAGCCCAAACGATACGGAAAAAAGGCCTGAACTATTTGCATTAAACTTCCAAACTTCGCCGTGAACGAAGTTCTTGTGGTTTACGTGATGGAAAAGTCAACATTAATGTGATTTGCATATTTCGGGTGAAAAAAAATTAATACAACTTGAATTTAAAAAGCAACAAAAATAACAACAGCAACAACAACAACAACAACAACAACAACAACAACAAAGATAAGCTGCTAAACTGCAAAGAGCTTTCTTTCTGCTAAGCGACTTTAAAAATTGCCTAGATTCCTATCTTTGGCAGGAAATCTGCCAAAGTTGCAACCCCACCTCCTTCAATCGCCATAATATCCCGACTTCTTTTTCAAGATGGTTGTTTTTCATTAATAGCAAGACAGTTAAATAATTCCGTACGCCCAAAAATTGACGAGCACATGATTCCACCTAGTCGAAATGCTTATTGCTATTTAATTTTGCATTAGATTTTGTCGTTTTATAAAAAAAATTCCAAATCTATTCATTAAATAATGTTATTTTGCCCCCCCCCCTTTAGAGGAGTACATTTCGAAACCAAAAAAGTTTTTTTTAAATCGACCCCCCCTCCCGACCCCCAATGCTATTAACTGAACTTTCTTATCAATAGCGGCTGTTATCTTTTATTCCTCTTCTGATTTTGCAAAATGTTCAAGTGTACTGTAAACACACAAATATAGTGGGGTTTAGGTACCAGAACCTGCCACGGTTTGAGATAAACGGCATAGCAGAAACATTTAACATAATAATGATTTTTATGTAATTTACATGCATGCATTTATAATCCTTCCCAGCACTCTTACAAACTTCTCCCAAACATTCTCTACACTTGGAGTATGAGAATTCAACTGTATGTAAAAAATAATCTTTTCTAAAAGAATAACAAAAATCTGTAAGTTAAAAAAGAAATTAATAAATACAAATACAAATGAGTATACTGCACAGATCAGCGGGTTCTGATTGGTCGCGTTTCTACCAACAGGGTGCCAGTAGAGTGTCCCTAGTTTTTCTATTTTCGTCTAGGAAAAAGGGATGTACCGAGTCCGCTAAATGGGAACCGCGATATAAAGAGCGAATACCTTTCTTTAACTCTTAGAAGTTGGCACGTCTATTGACTAAGTGCAGCGTGACTGTTTTCCTAGTTTTCCATAATGAATTATATATATCTCGTTGCCTGTGCTGGAGCTGTATCATTATGTTATACCAAATCGTTATTCTTTACAGCATTTTAGAGGGTAATGCATGTTTGTAGTTCGAAATGTACATTTTTTAAAATGCCAACATTGGTTCTGTCGATTATTATTTCGCACAATATTTGCTGCGACAAAGCATAGCATTGGCCAACGACTTTAAGAGTTAAAGTATGTCCGAAATCGGGAGTAACATTTCATGACCAACTGAGCGCGGAATGGACCGGGGTAGGAATGGAGTGGTCAAGTGTAGTAAATCATAAACTGGACAGGCTAAGGTCGTCCTCAAACTACAGCTCGGAATCCCACAGTGCAATCTACGGTATGTCCGCCCCCAACCATCCAGCCCAATTGACCTCCCCCTCCCCCCCCCACACGCACACACACCCCACCCGGATCAATACAACTTCTCTGATCCTCTTCACGTTTACTACTTTACACAACAGAGACGCCACCGATTGTTTCAGAGACAAGAATGTGGATAGTTTTATGCTCTAAGCGTGTAACTGGAGGAGCAAAAAATCGTTTCTAATTTAGACCATACATCAAGGGATTGTCAACATTTACACAATTAGCGTCAATTTCTGCTACCTTTAAGAGGTAAAAAGTGTTGTATCACCCATCTACAGATTCTTATTGCATTTCCAAGCTGGGCATTGAATGATACCTGTCTGTCACACTACCCGGCGGGTGATCCCCACCACCCACTATTTTCCCAAATTACTCATTAGTTGCCCAAGTTGCCAAGCATTGCTCTACATGATGAAAAAAGATAGAAAACATTGCCCACAATACTGCTGTGACACTTATAGAGCACGCTGACGCCTGATTTTTCATATTGGGCACCAGCAAATCGTTTTGGTAATTATTTTAGTAAATAACAAACAAACAAAAAAGCACAAAAAACAAAAACAACCCCCCCCCCCACCTCAAAACAAAAAACAAAAACAAAAACAAAAACAAAAGAAAGATGACCTAGATACACGATTAGAGCAGAATATCATGGACAAGATCTCCAGTCCCAGTTCTTTCAGATAGACGATTAGAGCATAAACACCATTGATATATGATCTCCA
>NW_004797704.1:424072-426673 GCF_000002075.1 Aplysia californica
CGGGTCACAAGTGTGTGACAAACATTCAAAAGAAGTAGAGGAAAATGACGATAGTAAGGGTTAGGAAAGAAAAAAGCAGCAGTTTCCTGTTGCAGGTTAGGCACAGTGTTATGAGCATGACATTGATGAATCAGCCCATTTACACTTACAATTCTACTGTGCATAAGAACTCGAGATGTTAATGTCCCCCCTTTGGGAATTGGCCTAAAGACACTTCAGTCAGTAGTACCACCCCGGGGTTTGAGTGTTCTATGATCTGCTTCTGCTGGGGTAATACTAATAATAATACAGTGTGCTAAACGCATAGAGCTTGCTGTGGAGCGGGGAATGCGCTACACAAGTGTTATTTATTATTATTGTTATGATTTTATGAGTTCCTCAGATGTAGATTTTAAAAAAAAAGACAAGATAAATGATAAATGCCTACGTTTACTTTCCACTTTTGGATAAAATGTGCTCTCTGCCATGTTGCACGTAGTTGGTGGAGGCTCTGGTATGGTTTGCTTCTCTTTTCCTATCAAACACCGATCGTCCCGATCTCTCCTCCTTTAAAAATTTTGTTCTTACTACTCTCTTGTAGCACATCTCATCTTCAGCACTTAAATGACCTTATTGTGCTGCAAGTGCCGGAAAAAACACTTACTAAAACCAAACATAAGTGTCATGTTGAATATTCTAAATCCAGCCTTTCTCTTGGACTTGACGTATTGAATGACTGTCTGTAAACTGCTTCATGTTCAGACACTTTTCCAAGTTTCCACGCTCAGTTCTCAATGGTACCTTCTCTTTTCAAATGCAAATACTTTCTGCGGCTCAAAAAGAATACCGCATAGCTGTGCATTGACGCAAGTGTGAGAGCTTTCACGGCCGGGACACATTGTTCTCTACCTCTACAGAGAGTGTGTGTGTGTGTGTGTGTGTGTGTGTGTGAGAGAGAGAGAGAGAGAGAGAGAGAGAGAGAGGAGAGACAGAGGAGAGAGAGAGAGGCAGAGAGAGAGAGGGAGACATAGAGAGAGACGGATGAATCTAGGGGCGGAGGAGTAGAGAAGAGTGGGAAAGAGAGAAAGAGAAAGAGAGAGATAGATAGAGAGAGAGAGAGAGAGAGAGAGAGAGAGTGAGAGAGAGAGAGCCAAACACACACAAACACTCTATCACACACACATACACACACACATACACACACACACACACACACACACACACACACATACATACGTTGAGAGAAGGGAGAGAGAGAGAGAGAGAGAGAGAGAGAGAGAGAGAGAGAGAGAGAGAGAGAGAGAGAGAGAGAGAGAGAGAGAAATGGTTTTTTTTTATCTCAAGTCTCTGCCATTTCTAAGATTTCTCCCCTATCTTTACGAACTCCCACTCTGAGATGTAATAAAATCAGGTGAAAGAGGTTCATTAGTCCACGCAGATCTTAGTACACCCTCGTTTCTTCCATTTTAACTATTTTGTCTCCAATTTTTTCAGCCGATCAACCTCAGTAGCTTCGAAATACGACCATGATGTCGATAGATCCCTTTTAAAAATCCCCATCTCGTTAGCTCATTCACAACTTGTGCCTTTTTGACTAGGAACATAAAAGTACTGTTTTTTCAGAAGGCTTCAATATTGATCCTTGCAACTGAACGCTAAACGCTCCATCGTCATAACCATCCATCAACATTACAGCAAAAATCTTAACGGTTAAAAAGTAATTTTTCCTGGCCGTGTTGTTGATCAATATCACCCCAGCAGCACCCTGGGTGGTTTGAGGGTTGGCCTGAACTGAAGCGGGTGGTTACGTGGGTGTGTGTAGTCTACACTTCAGGTTTTACATCATAGTGCTTTTAAAATGTACATGTGTGTATGAGGAGTGTATGTGTATGTGAGGGTGGGGATGGGAGTGGGAGTGGGGTGGCGGTGGTGGTATGTGTTTGTGTGTGTGTGAGTGAGTGAGTGTGTGTGTGTGTGTGTGTGTGTGTGTGTGTGTGTGTGTGTGTTTGTTTGTGGAGACGCAGAATCTGCATTTCAGGTTTTGTAGGCGTGTCTACAAAACGAGTGGATGTGTCTGTATGAGTGTGCAATCAAGATTTTCAGTTTAAAAAGTGTATGTAAAAAAACAGATGTGTGTGTAATCTATATTTCATGTTTATCGGATGTGTTCAAAGCAAAGAATCGGCGTCTGTGGCGTAGCGAATAAAGTCTGTGCCGTAGCAAGCGGCAGACTTGAGGTCGATTCCAGCTTGGGAGGGTTTTCTCTATGTGTCTGTCTGCTTGATTATTGTATCCCTCTCAGCCCTTGCTGGTTTTGACAGACAGGATCAATGCAGCCCACCACGTAATAGAGCTACTCCCTCCCCCACCCTATTTTCCGTAGTATAGTTCACCCAAGAGACTCAAAGCATAACGTTGTGGGTGGTTGGCGGGGGCTCTGGTGTGGTATGCTCTTTCTTTCCTATCAAACATCTGTCGTCCTTATCTCCCCTTTTTCTTTTTTATGTTTGTTACTCTCTTGTAACACTTCTAGTCTTCTGGCGCTTATATAACCTTATGCAGTTGCGAGCGCCGTAAAACCTCTACTAAAACTAAAAAAAGCATAACGTGAATACGCCGTCA
>NW_004797704.1:426949-428354 GCF_000002075.1 Aplysia californica
TTTTTTGGTGTGTGTTTTTTTTGTGCTGCTCTTTTAATGTTCTGAAATTGTACCAGATTAGCAGATTTTATGATCGAGCGAGTGTCTCGTGTTTTTGCTGAGATTGTGTACCCCTCTCAACCCGGTCTGGTCCTAACAAGGCAGTGTTGAGGCTCGCCTCTTAAAATGATCTAAACTGTGTCGATGGGGGTGTAGACAAATCATTTATTACGAGTTATGGTGAGAAATCACGATTTATCCTACGGATGAAATTGCTGAGCATTAATCACGAGTTTTAACGAGTGATTACAACAGACAATTTCACAAGTAAGAGAAATCATGGTCAGCCACCATAATGAGAGCAATAAGTATTTTATATTATAATAGCCTATTCATTTCTGCTGGTGTAATAGATCCGAACTAACAAAGCTCAAATGACCAGTCAAGTGAGTGGACTTGAGGTTCCATTCAAGAGTCTCACATAAAAACGAAATTTTCATCTCCGTCAGAGGTAGACTGGGGATTGGAAAAAATCCGTATTTATCCTTTATTTCTAGCCACACTAGATCTAATTTACATGTTGTGTAATCGCTTCGTCCGCAAAATAAACCCCAAACAAAGGAAAAATAATTTAAGCCTATGAAAAGCAAGCAGAAAAAAGTACTATTCAAAAGTTAAGAAATTAAGAAACTGCATCTATATGACATGTTGTTAGAATTGTGCCTAGTGATGACTTTAATTTTTAACTCCGCAACCAAAACAAACCTAGGCTGGGAGTCGTTAACTAGCATAGACTGGTGAATTACACTGAAATTCACCACCGCATTCTGACGTAATCCAAGTTCTCTATGGTGCGCACCACTTGACTCAATTTGGAACAAAATTAAGGTCAGTGTAAAAATGTTGCGTGTACTCTCACTAAACTAGATCTATAGGGACCCGAGGGGATTGATGTTGGGCACTTCAATTGGGCGCCTATGGTGAGCACGCTTTGCAACGAAGTTTTTACATAGGGCAAAGAGCGGCTGCCATAACAATGCACAGTCTAGATAGATACTCTGCTCACTGTCGGTTAGCAGGTGAATATAGTGCGAGGATTAATTTAAACATTAAAAAAAGAATATTTCGCGTGTGAGATATCAGCTTATATATCACGTGTAAAATTCGATGACGAAACAACTCCATGTACGGTATAACAATAAGTTACAGTCAAATGTTTTTGCTTGTTCTTGTTGTGAGCCTTGCAATAGTTATATATAGGTCTGAAAAGGAAAAAAATATTGTTGTGTTTCCTTTTGTGCACGTATTTTGTTAGAAAATGTGACTGAAAATATGGCACTACAGCTTCGATACCCCCTACCCCCTTTAAAACACATGCAAAAATAAACAAACACACCCACACCCACACCCACACCCACACCCACAC
>NW_004797704.1:428609-429576 GCF_000002075.1 Aplysia californica
CCCCTCTCTCTCTTCCCCACACACCCATCCACACACACACATATACACGAAGACTATTGGTGTTTGTTTTAGTTTCGACATTTCAGAGTCCAAAGCAAACTCAATTTAAAGTTATTCCTTTAACATATTGCTTTAAAAAATGGATGGTATTATATACCCAACGCCTGCTTCTCCTGCCGTCAGGATTTAGCAAAGAGCTAACTAGCTAACTCTGACTTTTAGACGTAACCAAATCGAGTGATAGACGACCATTAGCCTACCCCACGCAGATAAAAATAGCCTCTTTTCTTACATTTCAAGTATTTTGTCTCATTATATTTCTATATTTCAACAGTTTCAAACTACTAAGTGATACTCAGTGATCCTACAGTCATATCTACTTTTCAAATTATGGGCAATTTTGATAGAATCTAACAGTCTTTCTCTCCCCCCTCCCTTTTTCCCCTTTTCGCCATTCGTATATATATGAGATTGACCTCCCATCTTAGAAATATTTTCTAATCTCGAAACAAGACATTACCGATTTATCAAACCTTTTAGTATTTGCTCCTGCGACATTATTTTGAGGAACCATTTTCCATATCAAGACGCCGTAGAAGGGACATAGATTACAATTTACCCAGATTTGAACACTGACACCAGTAACAACATGTTTGCGAGTTGGTGACCAAGCGTGTCACGTGGTCAGTCTTTTCCCTCCCTGTTACTGCATTCGTGATTCTGGCAGCGATTGCTAATTCTTCGAGCTTTTCCGTTTCTCTGGCGACGCCGCCGCCTTCTCGCCCCGGGGCCTCATTTTCCAGCGTTTTCATTGGTTAATGCCTCACACCCAGCACCATCCGATTGGTTGATTGCAAAATCGATATCTTTGGCGATCGGATGGAACTCTGTTGTCTCCAGCAGTGTCCCCCCCTCTCTCTCTCTCTCTTCTCTCTCTCTCTCTCTCTCTCTCTCTCTCTCTCTCTCC
>NW_004797704.1:435667-438091 GCF_000002075.1 Aplysia californica
AGTTTCGTTTCCATGGATACGGCGGCCATATTGGATTTTGTTGACATGTCTTACGTAATGAATACTGCACTTACTGCTCATGGAAATTGATTGTTGTTTTTTTTCATGTGTGCTAACAAACATTAGATCTAAAAATTAGTATGTTGCTTTTTTCTTATACAATTTACAAACATTTTTAGAATTTTTTTCTGAGGTACCATTCAAGTTTACAAAAAATCCATGAAAATTCACACTCAGGACACCACCAACAAAAAACTATTCCAAATGTCAAAAATTCAACCAACATAATTTTAGTATTACATCTTTTCTTCATTCTGTGAAAATTTCATGAAGATTGGATGAAAAATGATGGAGTTATTTTAAAAAAGTATAGAGCAAAGTCGCGTTTTGAGAAAACGGCGGGTAAAGAAAAATAACATATTGACTGTATGAGGAAATGGTTGGGATGAACATGCCCGGTATTGGAAAAATACGGTTTTTTATTTTTTTGGTTTTTTTTTTTTTGGGGGGGGGGGGGGGTCTGATGCGATGAAATAGTTGTAAGAGAGGCTGAGGAAGCTAAAAATGCCTACAACTGAAATTCCATAATTTTGAGCCCAATCGGGGGCTTTGGGGTGTAACCCCCCCCCCCCCCCCCGATTAATAATTTATCCATTTTGCCACGGATCTGCACAAAACCGCTATCTTAGAATTACAAAGTTCTATGTGACATTTTTGGTCGTTTTGAGTCACTTTGACCATGACGTCCAAAACCACATAATGTTCTATCTACTCTATCAAAATCGTAGGTACATTCGAAAATATTCAAAGAATTGTAGTTGAAAAAGTTTGACGTATTGTAAAACTCATCATTTTGATATCAAATTTCTCAAACTAGATAAAGAGCAGATAGAACTTTGTAATTCTAAGGTAGCGAAATGTGAAAGCAATAATGGTTGCTCGTCTGGACACCATAATGTATGCACATACTTCATACTTGAAAAAGTAAGAAGAGCACTGGTGCTTCAGTAATATCGTAGAGAAAATCACTAAAATGTCTTTCGCATAAGATAGAACCATGCTTGATTCAAGTCAGCAAAGAAGTTCAAGTCTGTAACTGCTAAGAGGATTTCTTTTTTTGTGAGTGTTTTACGGCGCTCGCAACTGCATAAGGTCATATGAGCGTTTGAGACACATTTATCAGTTTTCAGTTGGTAGGAAAATCTTGAAATTTTTCAATTAATTCAACATAAAGAGTTCAGATTCAACAGAATAGAAAAAGTAAGTAAATGACAGCCCAAATGTAAACACAGGAGAGCTCAAATGATAACACCAGGGAAATCAAATTTGTCATTGTCAATTCAAATGTAGCATAGGAAAGTTCAAATTCAACACTACGAAAACTAAGAAGCTGTGATGTAATCGTCATCTCCGAGTTGGGGGAAGCTACTCCGTCTCTTTGCAAGGTTCGTTGATTACTGTTCACGTCTCTCACCTTTAGTACTTCCCTACTGCTTGTCTAGATTTACACTTTTCCCGATCAACTATCTATTTTGAGAGTTCTTATGCATCAATGAAAGTTCAAATTTCTGTCTCTTAGCAACGTTCGCTGTTTATGGTGTTGGCGTCTTTCGACGTCTGCAGTCTAGATCTAGATCTAACCGTAATTTCGTTTTGTTAGATGCACCACTTTGAGAAGCAATCAATCGTTTACGAAACATTTCACCTGAAAGATACCGAGACATAATTATTCATGCCTGACAAATAATGAAAAGAGTCAATCTCGAGGATAAACAGAGACGACCGGTATACGAGAAGACCTTCTGCAAAGTGACGATTACATAATGCTCCCTAAACAGTAGCAAGTCAAATGAAGTTCTGTATACAGTGCCTTACGACGATACTGAAGACGTTGTTGAAAAGAGATTTGAGAAAGTAACTCTAGAAATGAAAGATGAGCTGGTTTCAATAGTCGAAAGCCACGCAGATTACACTCTCGACGAAATAAAAACAGGTCTCCTAATGGCCCTACCAGATGCACCTCGCATTTGTTGGTCAAATGTTGCCGCTATTCTGAACAAATCTTAGGAGAGAGAGAGAGAGAGAGAGAGAGAGAGAGAGAGAGAGAGAGAGAGAGAGAAGGGGAGGTGAAGAGGGAGAGGAAGATACACAGAGAAATACAGAAAGAGATACTGGTTTGGAATTTCTAGCCTTCATTGTACACATTAAGATAAAAAGAGAAAGACAGAGAAAGAGGCAGAAAGAGAGAGAGATAGATAGATAGATAGACAGATAGAGAGAGAGAGAGAGAGAGAGAGAGAGAGAGAGAGAGAGACAGAGAGAGACAGAGAGACAGACAGACAGACAGACAGGGAGAGAGAGATAGATGGCAGTCTTTATGACATTTTTACACACACCAACACTCTCTCTCTCTCACACGCACGC
>NW_004797704.1:438191-439467 GCF_000002075.1 Aplysia californica
TCCCCACAACCTTTCTATTTCCCTCGTCATAATAATTGACCAAGTTTTTATAAAAAACGCTGGAGGAGAATTTAAGTTGGGTGGAAGAGAGAAAAGTGCTCACAATTTTGGCCTCTCGATAAGAGGAGTTAAGGGTGGGATGTGGGTGATGGAGGGGGGAAGGGGAATTTTGAGGGTGAGAGGAGGGTAAGGGGAGGGAGGAGGGTGATAATTGGGTCAGTGAAAGAGGAGGGTGGGTGGTGAATGAGGGTAATGAGTTGGTGGAAGGTGGGGGTTAGGGGTGGGTGCCAGGAGCGGAGGGTGGGTGGTGGGTGTGGGAATGGCAAAGATGGCAGACGGGTGAGGGAAAGAGGATGGTCGTCTCATAGGTGAGGGTAGGGAAGGATGTGGGAAGGGTGAGTTGGGAGATGGGTGAGGGATAGAGAAGGATGGGCTGATGGCTGAGGGAAGGGAAGGCCGGACGTGAAAAAAGAGGAAACATTGAAGAGGGGGGGGGGAGGGAGGCTGTGACGAGAGGAAAGCGGGAAGGGGTAGGGGAATTACTCTTTGTTACAAGGTTATCTTGGGGCGTTGAGGTCACTGTTATGTATTAACACTGGCAACAGAGAGACAGAGTACTGTTGGGTATAGGGGTCAACCTCAAGGCCGGCAGTCTCCCTGCGTGATTTAGTTTGACACCTCTACTGTAGGGTGCGGGGCTGGTTGTTGTGTCCTCCACCCCCCCCCCAATCTCAATCTCTCATGGTCAAGGAGAGGAGTCGACTGACATAAGAATGAGTTAAGGTCTAATGTCGCGGCCCCAGGAAGGAATCGGCAATTAGTCAAACTTGATGGACTGCCCACTGATTTCATTAGCGGAGTCCTCCAGGGATGTATTAGCTGACCCTGGGCACTTTCCACAACCTTATGGTTAAGATGTAACAAAATGAACAAACAAACAAACAAGAAAACAAACAAACAAACACACACGAGCGAACAAGCAAACCAACCGACACACAGACGCACACAGACACACTCTCAAAAAGACATGCACACACGCACCCGCTCGCACTCACACGCGGGCACATATACGCACTCACACGCATTATACAACGCGCATATTATAAACGTATTTCTACGTCTGTAGGGCCTATATGTCCCCCCATCGCCACCCCTTTCTCTTTCTTTTTCTCCGTTCTCTCTCTATTTCTATATATCTCTCTCTCTTTCTCTCTCTCTCTCTCTCTCTCTCTCTGTTTCTCTCTTTCTCTCTCTCTGTTTCTCTCTCTCTCTCTCT
>NW_004797704.1:439819-440965 GCF_000002075.1 Aplysia californica
CCTACCAGGTAGCATTTCATAAAAAAGAACCCAAACAAACCAACAACATTTTTTAAAATCACAAAAAAATGTGCCACGAAAAGCTAGCAAAACACGAACGAGGAAGCAGCGCCGTTTCCAGCCATTAGCAGGCCAACCCGTAGCAGCCATATTGGATCTTTCACCGGAAGTCTTTTCTCCAAGAGTAAACGCCGTCGCTAACTCGGGATTATCAAACACCGAAGTAACGGAGACACGACGTTAAATATTGATTGTTATCGTTCGCAGCTTTTTCTCCTGGCTAAAATATCATCCATTTTTCCATGGATTTAGAGGCGCATCTTTAGTAAAATTAGGGCTAACACGGCGAATAATGAAAATACACCTTTGTCCGAAAATCCAACCCGTAGGGTTTAGATGTCTTTTTTTAGTTCAAAGGTGAGAAAAGATGCGACTAATATTTATTTGCAAGGGTTTGCAGTTACTGGCTCGTTGTTTTGTTGTTTTACCACACACAAACACACACAGAAACAACAACTCATACGCACACACTGAAACAAACACATACGCCCGCACGCACGCACGCACGCACGCACGCACGCACGCACACACATACATTTAATTACTCACTCCTTCTCAGATACCCACCCTTCCCACACCCATGTGCACGTACATAATATAATGCAATCTTTCACTCACAGTCAGATTGTCACTCCGTTGACCCAGTTGTGTTATGCTGGGCTACGGAGCGGATGGGCCTGGTTCAAATCCTAGACTGGGCATTCTTGAACTCAGGTGGTTTTGTGGAGTTTTCAAGGTTTTCAACCCATTTGACTCAATCCTTTTGGAGACTGGGTTAAATTCCGAGGCCTCTAAATCATTCTACTAGTGTTGATATTGGAGGGTCGAGAAGGGTACTAAATTTTACTTTTACTTTTTCATCCTCTGATGCTGTTAAGCGTCGAGGGGAGATGCAGTTTTTTACGGTAAGCCAGCTCTGCAGCTCTTTCAATTGGGATTTTACAATTAATTTTTCTGCGGATCCTTGTAAAGGGTACAGGTGTGAAAAATGTGACGAGGGACATGTCTTGGAATGGGGTTAGGGATGGGGTGAGGAAGGAAGGTGAGGTGGTGGGTAGCTTTATTTACGCACCCTTCGAGCAACCC
>NW_004797704.1:442917-445932 GCF_000002075.1 Aplysia californica
TGGGAACAGACTGGGGATCGAAAGGACTCGCATCCTAGCCTTTAGCAGCGACCTTTCTATCCCCAACAGGGACCTAAATCAAACAATGATGTAAGACAACAGAAAAACGACGGAGCTGAGAAGTAAGGGGAAAAAAGGAAGGCAAAAGAAGTAGAGATAAAAGAGTGAGTTCGTGTGTGTAAGCGCGCACGACGTGTGTGTTTGTCTATGTGTGTGTGTGTGTGTGTTTGTGTGTGTGTGTTTGAGTGTGAGTGTGTGCATGTGTATGTGTTAGTGTAAGAGAGAGAGGGAGGGACGGAGAGAGAGAGAGAGAAAGAGAGAGAGAGAGAGAGAGAGAGAGAGAGAGAGAGAGAGAGAGAAACAGACAGACAGACAGACAGACAGACAGACAGACAGACAGACAGACAGACAGGGGGATGAGTGTGGGGTTATGGAGAGAGAGAAAAATTCTCTCTTTCTTTCTTTTATACTATTCTGCTATCTAAAATCGTTGCCTGTTTGATCAGCTGTAAACGGAAGAAAGTGCCCATTCGGCTTTTTAAACTTGTAACTGTAGGCTCGTGAAGTGGACGAAATCACATACAGCATTTACTTGTTAAACAGACAGATAGATAGATAGATATATAAATAGATAGATAGACAGATAGACAAAGAGACTGACAGACAGAGAGACAGGCAGGGAGAAAGATAGCCAGGCTGACAGACAAACAGATAAAAAGAGAGACAAACAGAGAAATAGACTGAGAAAAAACATACATTAAGACTTCAGTTTTGGTAGTGTCACTGCTTTCTCTGTCTGGTTTTGGCCCACGGGACCCCTTAAAATAAGCTCGCAAGCGAAACGGACTTTAATTTGGGCGAAAGACACAGAAACCATTTTTGTATTTTCCCATTTTCTTCACCCTACAACCACGCTAGGAAGCAGTTTTTCCGCGAAGCTTTCTCATATTTCGTATTTTCAAACTGTAATTTCTGCTCTGCTCCACCGAGTTCTATAGAGCACGCGGAAAAGGAAAAGTTTGATTTTTGAAAACCAAACTATGCTGAAAATCGATGGAAAGACAACGCAAATGCGTGAGAGACTGGATGTCTGGAGATTTTTCTCCAAGAAAACGGCATGCGTCTGTAGACATTTCTGTTTGGAGCAATTCTTCTCTTCCTCGGAGTTCCAGCAAAGTTTCTGTCAACAAAGGCAACATTTTAGACGTATGACATTGCTAGAGAAAGATTTAATTCAAACCGTTCAAAGTAAAATCGATCTCCATAAAACTGGCTCGTTCTTTAGTTTTTTTGTAAAATCAATTTTCATCAGCAGTTCGAATGTTTTGCGGATGTGTTGATCAAAAGAATTTATTCAAAGGAATATACCGATTAGATCCAGTTGTTTTTAGCTATTTGGTCATGGCGGAGATGCTGGTTAGCTTTTCGAAATATTTATGGAAATATAGAGAAAGATGCTTTGGAATTAATGGGCTTCTAATGGGCGATGCTTCAGGTTTTATGAACATTTTCATGTCACTTTTACGTTACATTCTTAGAGTCCATACACGGACGAATAAATGCAATTTGCACTAAACAAAGGTGTACGGATGATGTTTTCCAGTCTACTGTACCGTAACTGATTAATACTATAAGATGTTATACAATAAGCTTGATGGCTGGAATAGGATTGTATACAATACGATGAAATCATAAATAACGACGTTAAACGAACTCCCGAGGTTGACTTTTAAAGTCGGTTAATCAGTTTATCTATCTATCTATACACCGATGCCTCTTCCACCCCACCCCACCCCCCCCCCCCCTCTCTCTCTCTCTCTCTCTCTCTCTCTCTCTCTCTCTCTCTCTCTCTCTCTCTCTCTCTCTCTCTCTATCTATCTATCTATCTATCTATCTATCTATCTATCTATCTATCTATCTATCTATCTATCTATCTATCTATCTATCTAACTATCTATCTATCTATCTATCATATTATATACTGTTATAAAATATCTTGTGATATAAACTATGTATATATACTGACACACAGACAAACACACACGCGCACGCACATACACACACTAACACACACTCTAACATACACATACACACATACAAAAACACACACACACACACACATCAACACACGCAAACACACATTTTGACGTATAGGCCTACATGTGGTAGAAGGGTTGACAAATTTGTACCTCCGTTTCACAAGAAGCAGTTTTTCTTTATTGTCTAAACCACTTTCTACTACAATGGCAAAAGCAGTATTTCATTATAAGCGTCAAAACGTTTTTCCCGTTAAGTGCTGTAGTCAATGTCCATTGAATTTTTCATTTCAAGTGCTAAAACCATTTTTTCGCGACGAGTGTTTGAACGTCTCAATTCTACTGGCAGTTGTTGCTTTCAGCAGAAAGATGGCTTAATGCTCTTTCCTTGGAAGGATTATAACCATTGTTTGGTGAACGGGTTAAAATCATTCATCTCTGGAAGGGTTAAAGAAAGAACAGCTTTTTAGAAGATCAAATATTTGACCACTTTTGCTTGACTTTGATTTCTGACTTGGGTGCGAGGGTAGGGTACATGTTGTATAACGTCACCGTATATCAAAAGTTTGATTTTTTTTTTTTACACGAAAGAATAGAAATGTCCCAAAATCTGCGGTAAGGCTGCTGTCGAAGTGAACGTTAATGTACTACTACGGATTTGTTAAAATCTATGCACTTGATATTCTATACGAATATGTCTTTTACGTAACTTTCAAAAGCTGTGACAAATCCCTACATGTAGTATTATTTATTGTCAGCTTTCTCTTTCTGTTCAAATTAAAATGCTTTTATAAATGCAAGATCCCAATTCAAACTCCATGTATATCCAAAATGTTTGTGCTCTTACCCTTCCTTCACAGCCACACAAAATACTTCACAAGAACAATAAAGTATTATCTTATCTTATCTTATCATATTTTATCTTATCTTATCTTATCTTATCTTACCTTATCTTATCTTATCTTATCTTATCTTATCT
>NW_004797704.1:446205-447353 GCF_000002075.1 Aplysia californica
TATTATACAGAGAGATAGATAGAGAGACAGAGAGAGAGAGAGAGACAGAGAGAGAGAGAGAGAGAAAGAGAGAGAGAGAGAGAAAAGGAGGAGGGTATAACACATAGGCAAAACTGTACAAAGAGAAACACATATGCACATACCAAATTAGGAAACACATCTACAATTACAAAATTCTCTTGTTGCAATGGTTGTGATCTAAAAAAAAAAGAAAAAAAAAAGAGAGGCCATGGGATAAAAAAGGGAAAGAGCTAAAGGAGAGAAATAGATCCAGAGAAAAACTGACTGAAATAACACGCAGAAAAGGTAAAAGCAAAAAATAAATCCAAAGAAAATTATATTAATTTCCGCTGCATTATGCACGCTTTTCCTCAAGATTCAACATCTCAGGGAGTTTCAAAGTGAAAGATGTGGTGCTTCACGGAGGGATATTAGAAAGAAGGGAATGGCTTGATCATAAATCATAAAGGATTTTCTATTGGCCTTTGAGTGCTCTTCGCTTCGTGTCACAAACGTAATTTTGCCCTCTGAGAGTCCGACAGCAGAGGACGCGAAGCGGAATTTCTAATAAATTAAAGACTTGAAAATATCTTTGGCTTAAAGTAAATAAATCATAATAAATAAAACAAGAAAATCACATAGACTGCATTTCCTTCAAGAAAACACTCAATACGCTTTACAATAATACGAAAAAGACGTTTATCATACGGTTCCGATAGAGATCATTTCTCTTCATCTCTCTCTCTCTCTCTCTCTCTCTCTCTCTCTCTCTCTCTTAAAATTTCTCTTCTCTCCCACTTTCTTCATTACACACACACACGCACACACACACACAGACACACACACACACACACACACACATATACACATACACTCTCTTTCTCTCTCTCTCTCTTTCTCTCTCTCTCTCTCTCTTTCTCTCTCTGTCTCTGTCTGTTTGTCCGTCTGTTTGTCCGTCTCTCTGTCTGTCTCTGTCTCTCGATCTATCTCTCTTTCTCACTGTATTTCTCTCTCTTTTAGTCTGTCTGTCTCTCTCGTTCTCTGACTGTTTCGCTCTCTGACTCTCTCCCTCACTCTCTCTGTTTCTCTCACTGTCTCTTCCCGCTGTCTCTCTTTCTATTTTTTAAAATTCTGTCACTCTCTCTCTC
>NW_004797704.1:448865-451016 GCF_000002075.1 Aplysia californica
TTCTTCTTCTTCTTCTTCTTCTTCTTCTTCTTCTCCTTCTTCTTCTTCTCCTCCTCCTCCTTCTTCTTCCCATTATTTGCCCCCCAAAAATGGAAAACAAAGTATCGTAAGCAATAAATTTAATTTTATTTTGAACAATCATAACTCTACTTTATTCACATTTCTTCGACTGCGATGTAAATTTAGTTGGATATGCATTAGCCGTGCATAAAGAAGACAAAAGTTCCATCCCTAAACACTTGTTTTATCTTTGTTAAGTTCATTATTATTTCATTTTACACCCAGTATATACTATGCCTTGGTGTGGTGGTGTCATCTAAAATATGTCACCAAACTATAAACACCACAGCCTCGTTGGCTGCGTAAAGCAAGTCTCTATATTATCGATTACGCGTTTGGTTTTATCTATATAACAATATTCTTATGATTTAATTTTTTTTTTAAATTAAAGGTATTTTCATGTCCCTGTGGATACGATTAAGATTATTTAGGAGGCAGGCATCCAACCCTGCCTGTTGGGGCCAACCTCCGCAGAGAGGGATAAATCATCTCAGCATAAAAACCGAGGTAAATGCATTCGAAAAAAATAAATCCCTACTCGGGAATCAAACTCGGGTCCACAGAGCGCGACACCACAGTGAAGAGCCTAACCACTACATCCATAGACGCCGGTAATAATATTATATTCCTCGTGTCGTCAGATCTGATTCTAATCCGAAGAGATTTTCCGAGTTGGAAGAAGGAAATTTGACTTGAGTAACGAACAAGCGGCGCTAATGAGGACTTTGACGTTGGAGAAAGGGACCAGAACAAATCCGCCCCTGATTTCCTTGTGTGTCATTGTCTGTCTCTTTAGTACTGAAGATTCAGCGAAAATGGCATCCGGATCATTTTGCAAATGACTGCCATATTCAAATCCCTGATCATCCCCTGAAAGACGTCTAGCTTGTAATATGGTAGCATTCTGGTTTTGACTTCAGACGGACACAATTTGTTCCCAAATCAGAGGTTGTTTGCAGGTGCTTTTTCTGTATCTCTCTCTTTCTTTCCAAAGCAACATCTATCTTTATTATCTCTCCCTTTTCTGAAGGTGGTTGGAGGCGCCACTGGTAGATCCTAGTTCTTTCTTTCCCTCTGTTGTTTCTATCTGTCAGTCGTTTTCTTTCCCAGCTCTAAATTAACACCATTGTGTCGATGTGCTTCTCTTTACCCAAACAAAAATCCCCTCCTTTTCTTTGTTTATTTGTGATTGGTGGGTGCTTTGGTGTGATTTGTCCCTTCTTTACTATCAAACGGTTTCGTTTCTTCCTTACTTCTCCTCCTTCTGTGTTTGTTATTGTCTTGTAACACCTTTAATCTTCGACCCTTTTATGAGCTTGCTGTGCTGCAAGTGCGGTAAAACTCTTACTAAAACTAACTTTATTTGTATGTTACCAGCTAGTAACAATTGAAATATTCGACACTTATAAGGCCTTTTTGTGTTGCAAGCGCCGTAAAACTCTTACTGAAACGAAACTATAACAAATCAGACAAACGTGATTCGTTCTCATTTCGTTGTTAGGTGAACTCCCTGTGGCTTGGGAAGTTTGTAAGATGTGGGCGTATATGTGTGTTTGCGTGTTTGTATGTTTGTATAATGTGTGTGTGTATGTATGTATGTTTGTGTTTGTGTGTGTGTGTGTGTGTGTGTGTGTGTGTGTGTGTGTGTGTGTGTGTGGTGTTTGTAAGTCTGATTGTGATGAGGGCACGCTAACAACATAATATACACACAAGAATACATTACCTCCAGGTTTTATTTAGTTTGGTTTTCTTCTTTATAACTGTGTATTTGTGACAGAGCCCTGTATCTCTTCCTGCTTATACAATCTGTATGATGTTCATCCTTGCCAGTTGAAGATGGCCTTGACTTTGGACCACATCACCGGCGGGTGATGGTTTGTATGAAGACACTTATAATTATATTCAATAGTTTACAGTTGTGATTCGATTATAATTACAATTTTTTAAAAATTAAGTCTGAAAACACCACTACAAAATAGACAGGGACATAGATAAGTAAATATATAGATAGATACATTTTAATGAACAAATACACAAAAATATATTATACTATTACTACTACTACTACTACTACTACTACTACTACTACTT
>NW_004797704.1:451299-453186 GCF_000002075.1 Aplysia californica
AAATAAATAAATAAATAAATAAATAAATAAATAAATAAATAAATAAATAAATAAAACAGCAGCAACAACAAAAATGAAAAAAACGACTACGGCAACAGGAAACGTATTTCTTGTTCAGAAGCACTTTGTCTTTTTCCTCGGCTCTGGGTAATAAAAAACTCGTTTCACGTTTATTCATTATGTTTTGAAAGATGTTTAAAGACGCCCATAACTTTGATTGGGTACTCAAGTACCTCATTCAACAAACAGTCTCTTCCCTCTCAATGTTGTTCTGAATTAGTCAACGTTGGTAGTCTAGCAGGCTGTCACGTTCACAATTGAAAGGTTATGGCTTCGATGCATTTCGTCCTTGGGAAAAGCATTTTGTTCGAATCTTTAAAACTTAACCCAGGAGGGAACGGGTACTCAGCCATAAACAGCGAAAGATCTTGTCGGTTTGTTATTGTTTGTTGGACACTTAATCTTCTGCTTGTACTGTATGCTTCCCGGGAATCTGAGAACATTTGTACGTGTTCTAGGGTCTGCTGGAATAACAACCGTTGCAAAACCCATAAACCATACAGCAAAGTATGGCTATGCTCTGTATAAATGTAGTTATCTTATTATCAACTGAACTAATGTTTTTACCTCCCCAGAACCCCCAACTGCACTCTCGAACCGCCCGCCCCACGCCCAGCCCTGAGATGCCCCTCCTAGCCTGGAATGGTTGACCCCGTAGCGATGTTGCTGCATCGCTCAGATTGGCCAGGTGATCACCCGCACAGTTACGGCCCCTGCCCCGCCCAGCACTCGGGCTCCACGCCCCATGCCTCAAATGAACCTACATGTGCCACGTCACAAACTGAGGCATGTGGACAGTCGATGTCCTCATCTACACTTCCAGCCACTTCCATTGTCGCCAGTTGCATTCCGAAAAAGCAATTGTCTTTTCTCGGGAATTCGTGTGACAAGACGAACTATTTCTCCCGGCTCGCACACCCCAGGGAATGCCTCAAATGTAGGTCACAGAACCGGACACCAGGCACACGGTTTGTTGTCAACACGTGGACATCGTTCCCCAGCCCGCACAGAAAAACCTGGAAGAGACGAATTTTTCTCTCCTCTTTCATCAGTCTTCTCGTCTTTGCATCACAACTCTCTGGGGTTTCCTCTACGTCACCGTCACCATCATCATCGAACACAGACCTCAACCTTGGCATTCTGGTGGCGGAGTCGACCGACGAAGACTTCCTTTCCAAACTGCAGACGCGCGTAGACAAAGCCGTCTCCGATTTTTACAACAGCGCCGAATACCAAGATTTGAACCCTGGCAGCTCGGGACAAGACTTTCGCGTGTCCTGCTCGATCTACCAGCAGCGTGACACAGAGTCCGTCGTCTCCAACCTAAACAACATCTTCAGCAACACAACAACAAATGCCGTGCTCTCCCTCGCTTCCTACGACATCCATTCCTCCTTCCTTCCACTAGCAGAGCTTTACCAAAAAGCCTACATTCCTGTAAACGCCTTTCTCCCCCCTGAAGCGAAGACGCATATACTGAGTCTGCTACCAACGTTCCGACAACAGGCTCAGATGTTGTCAAAGATTCTGGACCTATACAAATGGCAGACAGTTCACGTAATCTACTCTAAGTTCCACTTCTGGCAGGAGTTCTCTACTTACTTCTACTTCGACATGAGTTCCATGCTCTTTAAAGTGACGCTAAGCCGGGCTCTGGAGTCGCCTCTACAGACCCAGGAGGCTGATGATGCGCTGGATGAAGCGAAGACCAGTAAAGGTAGGGGAGAGAGAGAGAGAGAGAGAGAGAGAGAGAGAAGGAGAGAGAGAGGGAGAAGGATAGAGTATGGGAGGTAGAGAGAGGGAGGGAGTGAGAGATAGACAGATAGA
>NW_004797704.1:456805-458332 GCF_000002075.1 Aplysia californica
AGAGAGAGAGAGAGAGAGAGATAGAGACAGAGACAGAGAGAGAGAGAGAGAGAGATAGAGAGAGAGAGAGAGAGAGAGAGAGAGAGATACTTGTTTTAGAGACTGTAAGGCACTTGCAACACAATAAATTGGTCACATAAATTACGATGATTATTAAAGGTGTTATAAAGGAGTAACAAACACGGAAAGAAGAAGGTGACATAAGGATGATAGATGCTTGATAGAAAAGAAGGAACAGGCCACACCAGCAGACCACCAGCCAGTCATGTCGAGAAGACAATAATATGACAACAAGTCTTACTGTGCTACACAGCTGGAGATCCTGCTAGCTCGCCTTATGTTTCTATATAGAGGGTCAAGGAATCAATGATTGTATTTCACACTTCTGAAATTCGCAAAATCAAAAATGTTCACCGAAACTAGTACGACCACCACCAACACCACCAACACCACCACCAGCAGCAGCAAATACAGAATGACAAAACACAACAGCAAAAAATGACAGCCAAAAAAAAAGCAAAGAAAAACAACAACCCAATAGCAACAAGAATATCATTAATAGGAACAGCTCCAGCCGCAGCGCAACAGCGACAACTAAATCAGCAATGAAAAAAATAGCAGCAACTGTAATAACAACAGAAACAAGCCAAAAAGGAAAATGAAACCAAAACTGCATCATCGACTACAACGGTAACAACGACATCAACAGCATCAACGTTCCATTTGTTTGCGTTTGGGTGACATGTGCTGGCATAAAAGGAGGTATTAGCCAAAAATTGACACTAGGGTCAAATTAGTAGCTTTCCTATTGATGCCATACTCCTTACGTATAATAATATGTCCTTTATTATTTCATACTATAAATTGTCAAAACGTCACATATCATAAGCATGATGTATCTATTTCCACAAGGCTTGATTCCGAGAAGTAACTCATTTGTTAGCACGCTTCACCTTTCTTTCCAATTAAACTTCTACCGTCCCTATCTCTCCTTCAATTTGTGTTTGTTGCTGTCCTTAAATTAACACTCCTAATCTTCGGCACTTATGTGGCCTAATTGTGCTGCAAGTGCCGTAAAACGCTGTCAATAACTAATATCTTTTCTTTTATGTATGGGCGATTAATGCAGTTTATTCAACAGGGAGCTCGTGTTTACACATATAGCAAACAACGTCCATGCCACAGGTTTGTTAGTATGTTGTTGTTGTTGTTTGTTTGTTTGTTGGGTTTTTTTCGGAGGGCAGTCGGAGAGGAACAACGCTGTTCAGCGTGGCGACTAACAATACCCTGGCGTGCTATCGTTTCAGTTTGTGATGTGCCAATACCCGGTTTGCGTGGCATTGTGAAAAGTAATCTCATTACGGCGTTCAATATTGTTGTTGTCTTGTTTCTATTTCGTTTTCTAATCTTCCTTGTGGTTCTTTGTAAATCATGCTGGTCTGGCTTTAACAAAAATATAAATTGATGCTCACGAGAAGGTCGTACTTGAGAGAGAGAGAGAGAGAGAGAGAGAGAGAGAGATAGATA
>NW_004797704.1:462809-464369 GCF_000002075.1 Aplysia californica
TCTAGGAAAACACCAGACATTGTTACATCGCTTCGCCTTACTCTAACTATGTAATCTAATTGAAGTAGGTTCGGGTCCTTTACAAATTTATGTCAAAAAATAAATTGTAAGACGTGTTCGACACCCCAATTGACACAATTTAGATGATTAAAAATGCGGGCTGCTTCCACCCCTGGCGGAATTTTGACAACAACAAAAAAAAACAACAACCCCAAAACATTCGCTGTCCTAAGTAATAAAACCACTCTACCAGAGAAAGAGATAAAGGGACAACGGTAAGGGGGTGGGGTAGGGGTAGGGGGGGGGGTGTGATCCGCTCTGTAACGATGCCAACTGTGTTCATCTTGATGTATAGAGAGAAAACTGCAAGCCACGATAGTGCTCTTAAGTTATAGCCAACGTTCCTGTCCAACGTTCCCCTCTCTGTCACAAAAGCAGTAGGTTTACAACCTACTAAAATCTCGGACACAACTCAACTCTCAAACTCAGAACAACAAGGCTGTATCTCAGTTTCTCGGTTGCCCTCACTGTTGAGATATTACAGTTCAGAGTTTCCTCACACAACATAATGTGCATATCCGCCTGTGGTAGGTGTTTCGTTTTTCCTTCTCCTCTGTTGTCTCTATCTTTCTGTCTTACTTTTTTCCAGCAATAAATGACCATTATTTCTGTGTCAATGTGCTTCTCTTTCTTCAAATAAACTAAAAACCCCACTCGGTTATCCCCCTTAAAAGAAGAACACGATTTACAATGTTTTATCACAGAAAAAAGAGTTCTAACTTAGACATGATTATGATTTCGAAAAAGTTGTACAGATAGAGATTCCAGACTAGAACTAACTAAAATCACACACTAGATAGAACAAACTTAACATTATTTTGTCTCAGAAAAAAAAGGGAAAAAGAATACCCCTTTGACATATGATGTAGAGCGTGCATAGTATAAGGGGAGGCTCCAGACGCTCTAACTCCAAACACAAAAATCCACAGTTAGAACCTTGTTATCCCAGGACCGTGTACCCGCACTCGGATACTTTTCAGTCTCACAAGTAGTAGCGCTATACATATAAACTCCTGAATGCTCCCAGGAGACGTAAAAAGTCATGTAGATTAAAAAAAAGCAACAACCCCAGGCCATTTTGACGTCCCGGCACTTTTGATTCCCCGTCTCTTGGACGCTAAGATGTGTGGATCGTTGGCTGGTGCGCTGATGTGGGGGTTTTTTTTTCCTTCTTTCCTATCACACATATATCGTACTCATCTGATTCTCTCCTCGTCCTTTTCTTTGTATCTTACGTCTTATCTTCGGAACTTGTGTTGCAAGTACGGTAAAACGCTCATTTTGTGGGTGGTTGGTGGATGCTCTTGAGTGGTTTGTACCTTCTTTCTCTGTCGTTCTCCTTCTTTTCGTTGTATGTTACTATCTAGTAACACCTCTTGGAACTTACATGACCCGTTGTGCTGCAAGTGCATTCAAACTTCTATCTTTAAAAAATTACAAAGCGTTATGACAATGGCAATGACAATCTTTATTCATAATAATAATAATAGTAATAATAGT
>NW_004797704.1:464469-466045 GCF_000002075.1 Aplysia californica
TCTCCCTCCCTCTCTCTCTCTCTCTCTGTGTGGGAGTGTGTGGGTGTTTTATTTGAAGCTCTGTGCGTCCAGTACCCTTACTGCAGGTGGTTCGAATGAATTTCTATACTTTTCTGTTCTTGCTTTTTTGAAATTCCGATGACAGTGGGGGGCTATGGTCATTTAGCATTATTTCCGCCTTTTCTAGAACGTTTGTTTTGTGCAAACATTCAAAATTGCTTAGGTCTCTATCAACTGTTGTTGATGCCTTTCTGATCAACTTATTTATTTTTATGATGTTCTGTCTTCCCAAATTGCTACTACAGCAAGAGATACCAAAATTTAACAACGTTTCTACTGTGGTGATATGGAATATCTGAGGGATGGACGGATTCAGGTCGAAAGACCTCAGTTTCCTGAGAAAATACAGCCTCTGATTTGCCCTTTTAACGATATTGAATACGTGATTTTATGATAGAAACTTGTTGACGATTGTAATACCAAAATATTTGTATGAATCCGTGATTTCAATATTTTCTTGCTCTAAGTGGTGGGATGTTGGTTTTTCTCGTCTAAAATTTAAAAAAAAATTATTTCCTTTATTTTTGAGTGATTCACTTTAAAAAAATTTGAATTGCACCATTTAAAAAACATAGATCTACATCTTCGAAATACTCTGTTTCATCAAGGTTTATTAATCCAATAATAGCGGAGTCATCTGCGAACTTAATTCAGCGAGTTGCTTTATATTTTCGTCTACGATCGTTGGTATAATATATTTTATACAAAAATGGTGACAAAACACACCCCTGAGGAGCGCTAGTGTTACAAAGGATTGTATCAGATTTTGTTTTGTTCAGCTTAACATATTGTGGTCTGCCTTTAAAAAATTCCAGGACCCATGCTGCGATATAATGAATAACTCTCAGACACAGAAGTTTTTCAATGACAATATGGAGTAGAATTGTATTAAATGCTGAGTAAAAAAAAGTACCATGTTTCAAGGTGTTTCAGTATAGAGTCACATAAAATAAAAAAACAAGTACAGCATAGATCTATTATTATTCTGCAATCCTCTCTTTTTGTATGCAAATTGGAAAGGATCTAGATTTCCATGAACACACGACTAGAATACTTGAGAGGATCAATTTGCCAAGGCACTTAAAAGCAATTGATGTAAGCGCGATTGGTCTCATATCAGTTAATTCATATATTTTAACCTTTTTTTTATTGGTATTACCTCCGATGTTTTCCATAATGTAGGTATATATATATAGTTTTTTTGTGGGGTCAGGTTAAAAATGAAGGTAAATATCGAGGCCAGTTGCTCATAAGTTCTTTGCACTTTCCTTTTCACTTCGTCTGAACAACAGGCTTTGTTTATGTTTACACTTGGAAATTTTTTTTTTAAACTCCGTTCACTGATCTCAACATACTCCTCCTGGCTCAACTCGTCTCTCAACCTCTGTTTAAGTTCACGTTCCTTTTGCTCTTTCTGAAAATAAAAACAGTCGAAAGGGCAATAAAAGTTGTTTAACACATAATTTACATAGTGTCTTTCAGTTTTTACTTGCACACACACACACACACACACACA
>NW_004797704.1:466662-467651 GCF_000002075.1 Aplysia californica
TTTTCATCGAATCTTTATTACCGAATTTTTTTTATCTTTTGTTCGGCTCAACAACTGTTATGTCGATTGAAAAACACAATTTTGTGTGGGTTTTACTATTTTACAAAAGGTTGATTGAAAAAAAATTTTTTAATGTTAATTTACAGTTTCCAATGACTTTCAAACTATAAATAAGCAATGGAAGTCAACAAACTTTGGCTTCCATTTTCTCGCTAATTGTTTTTCTGAAACCGGCGAGCCTCACCTCTTTCAATCAAAAATATTCGGCTTCTATGAAAGCTAGATGAGTATTTTTTTCATTGAAAGATAGGCAAATTAACAAGCTTTAAGAAATTACCAATAACTACTTACGCCCAAAAATTGATCAGCACCGGATTCACACAAAATTCACTACCTCAGAATTACGAAGCTCTATCTGACATTTGGGCTGTTTTGAGATCAGAATCCATGTACATGTATTCTATTTGCTCTGTCAAAATCGTAAGATTATTTGGAGTGGTTATCAAGGTTTTAAAAGAACTGCATTTTAAAAAGCTTGACATGTTGTGAAACTCAAAATGTTTTACGCCAAATTTCTCCAAAATAGGTACTGAGCAGATAGAACTTTGTAATTTTAAGGAAGCGAAATGTCAGCACTCCCATTCTTAAATAAGTTAAACGTATCCACGGCGAAAGTCCTGTAGCTCCCCTCGGGAAATTGAGACCACAGATGTGTGTCCTGTGTCAAATAGGTTCCGATTGATGAGGGGCGTTTTTGCGGGTTTTTTTAAAGGGGGGAAGGGGATAATGGGCAAACATTAATAACTCTTATCCCCAAAGGAAATGTCTCAAAAACCTACTTAAGAATTAGATGAACATCATGTGACTGTTTCCTCGTGTTGTTTTTTTGGCTACTTCTTAAGCAGTTGTGACATTAGCCAATTCATATTGCCCATCCACCTCTATCCCCCCTACCATCTGCCCCTCCCCCAACCTCTAAACCTATCTCC
>NW_004797704.1:470268-472022 GCF_000002075.1 Aplysia californica
GTGTTGGTGACACGGGGTTTAGATGGGGGATCACTGGGCTGTGTCCTTGAGCAAGACACGACAACCCCAGGAGTGGTTACCGGCAATGTCATGATTGTTCTGTACTGGTTTTTACGTATGTATTTGTGCATGTACTTATGTATGTATGTATTCATAATTTTGTATGTATGTGTGTAATTGTGTTTGTATGTATGTTTGCCATTGTAAACCAAATTGCTCTTCTGGGATCAATAAAAGTGTAATTTATGTATTTAACTATCAGGGTATAATTACATCGACTTAGTAGCAACTACCAGTACCAATAATTAGTCGCTTTTAAGCACAAGGGAGCTTTCCCGAAAAATGCTGTTTTGAGAAAATCGAAGGTAAAGTTTTTTCCCCTAGTTCAGTTTCTGTAAAAGGCACGGAGAGTTTTCTCTATAAGCAAACAAAAATACACACCAAAGAAACCAAACTTTTCCCATAGATAGGACAATGCCCACTTTTGGTGTCGGTCACGATTCTGGAAACCCCCGAAACCTGGTTTAGCCTGCTTGTCCTTAAAAAGCGACCAATTCGACTCATTTCTATAAAATTGCGAAGGGGTTGCACGAGTTCTCAAATATGATAATTTCTATTATTGTCAAACAGCAGAGGAAGACAAATGGAAAGCTCAAAATCACCGTATTATGTTAACACTTCCCTCCGATCATCATTTATCTCTTGGGACACATTTATGAGCGTTCATTATGCCGTGATGGAAACGCAACAGCACTACATTTCCGTCATGTACACAAAACATTTTTTCCCCATTGATGAGAAACATGCCTCTGAATATTCAAAGATCTGTCAGTGGACACAGAATTGGAATTCTCTGTGTGCATTTGTTGAATTGCTTGTCTCTTTGTTTGCTTGTTTGTTTGTTTGTTTTCATTTTGTTTGTGTGTACACGTTTGTCTGTTCCTCAGATTGATGTGGCTATATGATTCAGAACACGGCAGTTTTTGGAAAAGTTGTCCAAATTCGATAGACACTTGATATTTTGTTGGAAGAAAATCAATACTTAATTCCGCTATTTCGTCTCGTCAGCTCAGGAAATCTAAAAGTGATATAGAATTTCAGCCTTTGAACGTGATCACTGGGAACTGAAATTGGCTTAGTGCTTTCAGCTTGACACCTTGGCGTAAGCAGGTAACTCGCAACTATAAAAACAGTTGAACTAATTTAATAAGATAGCCACCCACTGTCGAGAAGAAAAGTGTGGTTGTCTTAGACAGGTGGACGTTTTGGGCAGTGTCATAATTAAAAAATATAGTTCAAGAAATCCACTTAATGTCCGGAAGAAAGATGGTTGTAATAGACAGGTGTACGTCTTACACAGTATCATTTTAATGTAAAAAGAAGCTCAAGGGGAAAGTGGAAAGTGGTCGTGTATTCAGGTGATTGTTTGGACAAGTAATCTGTAATGCAGGTTTGACTGTAGATAGACGGGTTACATCAAGACATTTCGCTACTACCACCCCAACCCAAGCTGAAAAACAAGATCACAACAACTATAGCAACTAGAATAACAGCAACTACAACAACAATAATAATAACAATAAAAACACCAACACCAACAAAAGCAACAACAAAGACAACAACAACAACAACAACGTCTCTCTTTCTGTTTCTGCTTTTGCTCCTCCTGTCTCTTTCTGCTTCCCCCGTTATGTCTTTCTCTGTGTTTCAACCCTTTCTCGTCTCAGTCTCTCTCTCTCTTTCTCTCTCTCTCT
>NW_004797704.1:472268-473989 GCF_000002075.1 Aplysia californica
CACCCTCCCACCCTTACTTTTCCCTCATACCTCCATCCAACTTCAATCCACACGTACTCCCACCCTCCCCCACTTCCCTCCCCACCCACCTCACCCCACTCATACACAAATAAACCCACAGAAAAAATATATTTTATTATTACTATTATTTCTCTGTTTAAAGGCACGACCTTAAGACAAACCTAAAAACACCGAGAGATGATGACAACGAGTCAATATCTGAGTCCTACACACGTGTACATACTCTCGTTAAATCTGTCCTTGTGTATTTAATTACACAGACGCTGCGCGCCTCGCTTGTTTCAGAAACTTGAAAAGGACACATTATTTTCTCACACCACAAACAAGAGGGAAACAGAATCCTCTTTAAAAATCTTTACGTCTGGTTCGTTAGTTTTCAGTTTTGTTTTTTAGTAAGACGTCTTTTATAATAATATAGTTATTTTACTCCTTCATCTTAAATGCTTAGATCATTTAGGAGGCAGGCTTCCAGCCCTGCCGATTAGAGCCACACCGAGCTGAGAGAGAAACAACATCCCAGAGGAAAATCCGAGATACTCTATTTTTAAAAATAATAAATTATCCCCACTTGAAAAGCGAACAACGGTCGCTTGCGTGCCACAGCGAGGTGCCTGACCGTCCCACCACAGACACCAGTCTTTTAGCAAGAGTATCACGGTACGTACGCATGATGCGTATCCCATGGAAAGCTACATAAACAAATGAAGAAGTTTTGGCTGAAGCAGATTACAGACAACAGCTTCTGACAAATAATATATACGAAAGCGACAGGTAAAGTTCATTGGACGCACAACGCGGAAAGAAGAATTGGAGAATATTGTAACAGCATGCAAGTTTGATGGAAAGAGAGGCAGAGGCAGACAGAAAGAAAAGATACAGGACAAGATGACAACATGGCTGGGAACAGCAAGAACAACAGACACTGCAACGAAAGACAGACTGAAGTGAAGGTCCATGATCGCCCACGCCAATCGGCAAGGCACCGGGTGATGATCAGAGCACTTGCAACACAAAAAGGTCATATTATAATTGTTGAAGATAAGGGGCCTTACTAAAGAGCAACAAAAGAAGGAAAACAAGGAGGTCAGATAAAGCTGATACATGTCTGACAAGAAAACAAAGAGCAAGCTACATCAGATCACCCGCTATCCACCCACAATATCAAAGCCCTACACACCTCTCGTTAAAGCGGTCCTCGTGTATTTAATTAGACAAAACACTGCGCGCCTCGCTGGTTTCACAGAACTGAAAATGACAGAATTTCTCTCTGGACACAAGCTAGAGGGGAAAAAAAGCATCCTCTTTAAAAACTCTTTTACGCCGGTCTAAATTACTCGCGGCTGATGAGATCTCGGTAGAGGGCGTTCTTTGTTATGGATGACTGGCCATGCATGCGTGAGTCGAGAGTGGAAGCGGATTCCTGGAGGTCGGAGAGAAATTATCGGCTTGAAGTGTGGAGGTAGTGTACAGGAGGAGAGGTGAGTGTTTGTGGGAGTGTGTGTGTGTGTGTGTGTTAGTTAGTTTGTTTGTTTGTGTTGGATAGAAGGGGTTGGATAGCGAGAAAGGGAGAGAGAGAGAGAATGAGAGGGAGATAGAAAGGAGAAAGAGTGAAAGAGAAATAGAGAAATAAAAGAGAAAGAAATAAAGATAGATAGATGGATAGATAGATTGATAGATAGATAGATAGAGAGAGAGAGAGA
>NW_004797704.1:479691-481091 GCF_000002075.1 Aplysia californica
GAGAGAGAGAGAGAGAGAGAGAGAGAGAGAGAGAGAGAAGTGTGTTTGTGCATGTAATGTGTTTTACCCCCAAACCCCCATTTCGTAACTGTTTCCCTTTTCTCCTTTCTCTGCCGCCTGCAGTAGACCCGTCCCCGTAATGACGGGAGTTCATTTCGTCCCCGAACCAATTCCACCAATGGCAGACAGTAAAACCAGCCATTCATTCTTGATATCGCGAATGAGTATTAGCCTTTCTATCACCTGAAATTAATTTCCTGTTTTTTCGGTCACATAGTGTTATTTGTTTCTGAGAGAAGGGTCATTATGAGTATGTCGAGTAGCTGGGGAAAAGGGGGTAAGGAGGTGGGTGGGAGTGGGGGATAATGAGTCACTTTAAATGCCAGTTGTGTTAGATCGAAGATTGAACCTCTTAAAGGGTGGTGATTGAACTCTGTAAGTGTGGGAATGCCCGCTTAAAGTGATTAGGGGTTCTAGGTTAAGTTGTGTTTCTGATGACTAATCATCATCATCATCATCATCATTATCATCATCATCATCATCATCATCATCGCTCTCTCTCTCTGTCTCTCTCTCTCTGTCTGTCTGTCTCTCTCTCTCTCTCTCTCTCTCTCTCTCTCTCTCTCTCTCTCTCTCTCTTCACTCTCTGTCTCACTCACACACCCTTTCTCCCTCTGCTTCTCTCACCACCTATTTCTCTCTCCAACTGTCTCTCTCTCCATCTACATCTCTTCCTTCCACCCCACTTTTAGTAGTTCTTTTAAAAGCTGATCTTTTATTTTGAGAAAATATGCCCCTCCCCTCCCCCACCCCCCTATACACACATCCTGAAATAGTAAAATAGACAAAGTCACATTGCCTGCCAATAGGAGGTGCATTACCTCTAAGTTCAAACATCCAGGATAAATTAGTATTTTACAATACACAGTGAGTGATCTGATGATATGCCACTTTGTCCAGACATGGGGTCAACCAAAGCATTGGACATTTCATGCCAAAGCATTTTAAGTATGAATCGATCCTTTCATTCCACTCACGAAACACTAAAACGTAATATCTCAAGTATGAAATAACTCATCCAAAAATATTATCTCTATGTTTACCTTTCTGCCCCTCATATCCCACTTATTTCACCCTTCTTCCTTTCAGTTTCAGAGCGTCATAAATCTATATTTATGCCTGCCGTGTAATTAGCAAAAACACGGTGGAACAAGGATGGAAAAATTAAATAATCCCAGTTATAATATTATTATGGATGTGCGTGTGTGTCTTTGAACAACCTTTTTGCCCCCTTCTGTTACTGAGGATGAATTGGAGGCGAGGGTGGTGGGGGGGGGTGATGTAAAGAGATGGAATTGGGGTGGAGTGGAGTGCAGGAGAAGTGAGAAGAGCTAAAGAGG
>NW_004797704.1:484998-487015 GCF_000002075.1 Aplysia californica
TAGATAGATAGATAGATAGATAGATAGATAGATAGATAGATAGATAGATAGATAGCAGCCAAACATACTGGTAGACAAATAAATAGGAAGTTAGATGGAATAACAAATGGATATATAGACAGCTAGACAGAAAGGCAAACTAAATTCAGGCATAATAATTACACATTGGAGACAGGGATATTCAAAACTCCTCCACTAAAAGGATACCCCCCCCCCCTTTCCCCTTTTTGAGAAAAGTGCAGAACATATGAGACGACAGAGCGTAGGAGGAAAAAAAACAAGGGATTTTACCTGATGAAGACCGCGGCTTAGAACTGTAATGGGGGATAATATGGGCTGAATCAGAATAGATTTGACAGAAATAGTCCTACTCCAGCCGAAAATAGCTGGCTTTAAAGACATTTTGGTATGTTTTACGGCACCTGCAATGTAATGAGTGCTGGGAGTCAGATGTGTTACAAGAGAGTAGCAAACGAATAAAAGAAGGAAGAGGGATAAGGACGATATACGTTAGACAGGAAAGAAGGAGCAAACGACACCGGAGCACCTGCAAACCTCCCACAATGTGTGATGAGGGTGGGTTTAAGATAACGTTAAAAAAACAGCTGAATTGAACTGGAACACGGTCAGTTGAGTTTAGGAAAACATTACAGTTATAAAAATAACAATTGACATTAAAAATAATTATGATTAATAGGTGATAACGCCCATAGAGCTTGCTGTAGGGCGGGAATTGTGCGCTACATTAGTACAATCTATTATTATTGATAAAATATCATTTGTATATCGCATGTCTCAGCTCAACAGCAAGCTGAGGGCGCTTTACCTGGAAGCACACAGAGCAAGAAACCGATTAAGATGCTAAAAAGAATTAACAAAGTGACAGGATCTTCGCTGTCTATAGGAAGGGATACGTTCCCACCTTAATGGAGCGAGGCAATTTCGTGTCAAGGACCTTTACCAAGAGCACAAAGTCGGGTTCCGGACGGGGTTCGATCCCACAACTGCAACAGCCTAACCAATAGAACACCAACATTAAATACCCGAGAAAGTAGTTTTGCTGTCTCTTTTTAACAAAAACATGCTACCTACATTACATTTACACTATGTCTAACAGATCCTTTCTTTGTTTAGAGCCAAGTAACTGTAGGTTTGTCTTGAGAATGACCTAGTTTCACATTAAAAAATCAGGCCCTTGAGTATTTTCCTTAATATCGAAAAGTAGTATTTTTAATAAAAGTTTTACTACAACAAATATATAACTGCCAAAGATTAGAAGTGGTACTAGGCAGTAACGCATTAAGAAAAGAAAGAGAGAAATGGACGATAGATGCTTGATATGAAAGAAGGAGCAAACAACAATTATATAGAGCATGCGCCATCCACTCACATTGAAAAGTAGAATAGACCCAAGTTCTGTACATTCCATCGTTAAGCCCACATGTTTATTAAAACTCTAACTTTTGAAACATGATAACGAGCTATTGAAGTACGGTCCAAGTTTTTACACCTGCAACTGGTGTAACGGATAGGCGCATGCGCCCTTGCATGCAGATGACAGGAGTTTGATTTCCGAGGGGGGAGACTTTTTATTGAGCATTTTATTCTTCCCTATCCGTCTTTCTCCTTCTTCCCTATCTGTCTTTCTCCTAGAATGTTCTGTCCATCTCAGACGAACTGGCTCCGACAGGCAGGATTTAAACCCGCCTTCTAAATCATCCAATCTGGGTCAATGGGGGCATAAAACACGAACGTTCAAAAAAGAAAACGAACCCCAGCTCTTTTCTCCCAACAAACCTTTGACTTATTTTCTACCAAAGTATGTTGTTGCTTTTGTCCAATCAAATCTTCCTCTGATTGTTCTGACCTCCCCCCCCCCAACCACCCCCAACTTCCCTCATTCCTCAACCCATCTTTTTAACTATCAGCTATCCAAGTGGATAGCAATTTTCCGGAACCGAGACTTGGGGTAAATTGGACTGTGCGTGATGGAGAGACAGGATCTAGGAGGGGCGAT
>NW_004797704.1:490568-491910 GCF_000002075.1 Aplysia californica
AAATAGAAATCTCCACAGAATTGTGTTTTTCGATAGATATAAAAGGTGTTGAACCAACAAACAAACATTTGAAAAAAATTGCAAAACTCGCTGAAAAATGCCGATTTCTGTGATTTTATTATTTTGACGAGCGCCTGATTCCACCACGCTGCCTCAAATTTATCTGGATTTTTTTTTCTAGATTCCACGCTCGGGAATCGAACTCCCAACTTGTGTGTACGACGGCAAAAATCCTCGCCGTAATACCACAAAAAAACGCCGATAACACGTCCTTTATAAAGGGAGATGTTTTACACCCTCATAGACTCAATTTAAGTTCATTCGTATGTCTCTGACCAATACATTTTAAGAAAGGCAGGCTTTAAAAAAAGACGCTGTGTTACTCTTGTAATAACTAGATGCTATATTATCATGCTTGATTGATACTGGATCACGTAGGCTGCCGTGAATCCAATCTCCTAAGGGAAATCAATAAACTTGTCTTTTTGTGTTTATTAGATTAGTTCAGATCTATGAGCTCTTCTCATTACCTGGAACAAACATCAATAAACTTATCTTTTTGTGTTTCGATACGTGAATATGCTTCTCATTACCTCACGGAATAAACACATTGAAATGCACATTTAAAAAGAAATATTATAAAGATCACTTCTATAGCGCCCACTCCCTGACAGCTCTTGGCGCTTCGTAATAAAATAATATTCCGATAGCTGAACACAGTAATGCGTTTCATGCAACCGGTCCTTTCAGTGCATCCATTACAATCCCTTTACATACATATGCACACACATAAGTAAACAAACAAACAAACAAACAAACAAACAAACAAACAAACAAACAAACAAACAAACAAACAAATGACAGGGGCGAACATAAACAGACACTCACGTAAATAATTATTATCGAACTTAAGTAATACAACTGAGGTAATACATTATTCTATTATCCGCTTTTTCCTTCCTGTCTTGTAATGTAAGAACTTCCTGCGCGAGTCAGCAAATATGGCGAGTTTCCATTAAGCACCGCGGGAATCTGGCAAATCTCCGGCTCACCACAAGATGACCACTGGAGAGTCTCCGAGTGACCGCTGTGTGATTACTTCCCTCTACCAATCAAGGTCACACGAACTCTCCCCTCTCCCCCCGTTCTAACTTTTCCCCGCTTTGTATGCACACACTCACGTACACACACACACAAATACGCACACTCACGTACACAAACACACAAACACACACACACACATACACACACACACACACACACACACACATGGGCGCATATATATATGTATATGTATATAACATGTATATATATATAACACGCATACAAATACGAACACACA
>NW_004797704.1:493007-497504 GCF_000002075.1 Aplysia californica
AATACAATAAATAAACAAATAAGTAAAATAAGTAAATAAATAAATAAACTAAAGAAAAGCAGAAAAAAAGCTCAAACAAACCAAAACAAAAGCCAAAACCAACCAACAAACAAACAATACATAAGTGTTTAACGCCCCTATCGACATAATTTAAGAGAAAATCTTCGATCCTGCGTGTCTGGATCAATCCTAGCTGAGAGGGATACAACGGCCCGTCAAAAAGACCGAGGTACTGGATTAAAGTTCTCCTCATGCGGGAATCGAACACGGCTCTCCTGCATACGACTGCGAAGCGCATAACCGTTATACCGCTTACGACTGTCGGACATCTTTGAATGTCCACAGTAAATGGCAAAGAAACTCAACTGCATATAACAACTATACAGACCTGTCATCAACAGCTATATGACGTTACAAATACCCTTATTTGGCTCAGTGCTCTCAGGAGGTAGTACAATCTAAGGTTATTAAAAAGGGCGGGTCTGGTACATTTCCATAACATTTTAAAACTAAAGTTTCAAATTCTCTTGTAGCAATTAGTTTCAACAGGTATATTAAAATTGCGGAGGGGAGACACGGGATACTTGTCTAATTCCACTCTTGAATCCTAATGTTTAATATTTTATGTTGTGACTTCAAAGATTACCAAAATGAAAGTTCTGAAATGCTAAGTATGGACAACCCTTCAATATGGTTGTGAATGCAGGACAATCACTAAAGACAGTGAAAATAAAATAGAAGCAACAGAAATGTGGTTTCTTGGGAGACCGCTGAGAATATTGTGGAAGGAAAAGAAATCAAATGAGAAGTGCATGATGAAACCCGTGTAGGACGCTCACTATTAAAAACATCAGGAAACGGCAATTAAAGCAGTTTTTTGGGACCCCTGAAAAGACATAAAGGTCTTGAACATCTATCTCTCACTGGCAAAAATGAAGGCAAACGAGGCAGGGGTAGGTCCAGAGAAACCCGCTTAGGGAACCTAAACAAATGGGTAACGGGGAAAGATCACGGAAAAGTAGCTTTTTTAAGAGCATCCCAGCAAAGGATTGATTGGAGAACCGTTGTTACATTTGGCAGTGTCCCATAACTCCAGCTCGCTGTAATGTAAGGGTTAACTGTCTAATGCCCACTGGCTTACATTTGCGCCATTGGGTCTAAGTTCGAATCGTATTTTTGCTATTGTTGTTTTTTCGTTGTTTTTTCGTTGTTTTTTCAGGGGATGGGGGCGGCTTTTGAGGATAAAAAGGGAGCTTCAAATATCTCATAGCATTTCTAACAAAAACGTAGAGGTTCATAATTTACATATATATTATGTTAGGCATCATAGTGAAATCAGAAGCTCGTCAAAATAACGAAATGAAAGAAGTCGGCATTTTATAGGCTGTTGGGTATTTTTTTTCTTTCTTTTCTTTTCTTAGCACCTTTTATGTCTTAAAAAAAACGCATTTATGTGTGGATTTTTACTAGAAATGGTGGTAAATGACACGCAAACAGGTACATTTGCAGTTTCCGATTACTCTCAAACTTTGGCGCCACATCAATTGCAACTATTTCGACTTCTACTATAGATACATGGGTAAATTTTTCATAAAAATCAAGACACATGAACGAGCTTTACAATGATACCAATAACTGCACATACCCCAAAATTGACTGGTGCCTGATTCCACGATGTCGTGCAACATAATATTTCTTACTTTGGACACAAGGGGGTTAAACAGACATTCACATAGAATCTACTTACGATGCCCATTCAAAGATTTCCACTTTTATTAAGAGGCAAGCGCCAGCCACTGCAACTGGCTAATGGAAGATGGCGGATTGTTCAGTAGTAATTACATGAACTCTTTCACCTGTCTCAACGGGGAATTGGTATTTCCCTGATGGCCCAAGACTGATGTGGAGCTCCTACTGTTTTTATCTACTGGGATTTCGAGTAATAAATGATTTGTACGCTCGCTGTAAGCTCGGTAATGCTTTGCCCTGCTCCCAGGCCATTACTGTTTATTTGCTGCCACAAAAGGCACTCGTTGTAGGAGGAAGAAGGAAGAAATGTTATATTTATTATGGCCTCTTAATGATTATTGTATTGATGGCCGGCTGATGAGCAGGGGATTCCGTCGTTCATGTTCCATTAAGTGACAAGAGGGGCAGAGATATCATGGAATGTCTTCGTCATAGGCACTCCATTTCTCATGTTGTCGGATATTATATGTGTGACGTCGTGGTGAAATCAAACGCTTGTCAAATTAATGAAATCGAAGAAATTGCCTTTTTTTTCAACAGTTGGGTAATTTTTATCATTTTGTTTTTGTTTTGTGACCGGCACCACTTAGTACATTAAATAATACACATCTGCATTGATTGTACTGAAAACAGTAGATAAAAGGCACAAAATATATGTGAGGCAGCGTGGTGGAATCAGGCTCTCGTCAAAATAATCAAAATGAAGAAACTTGCATTTTCTGCAGGTTTGTTTATTTTTATCAAATTTTTGTTTTTTGGCTCAACACCGTTCATGTCGATTAAAGAACTCATTTATGTGTGGATTTTTCTGAAAAACGTTTATTAAAGGCACAAAAAAATGTAAATTTTCAGTTACCATGGACTCTAGAGCTAAGGAAATAACTAATCTTTGGCAGCCATTTTCTCACTAATTTTACCTCTGAAAACAGGTGACCCCCACCTCCGTCGTTCGCAAATATCACGACATGTTTATTTTTTTTATCCAAACAAAGACAACTGAACAAGCTTTAAGATGATACCAATAACTCTATATGCCCCAAAATTGACTAGAGCCTGATTCCACCACGCTGCCTCACATATAGATTTGCAGTTGTCAAGGACACTACGGTGTTGGATGTAGTCAAATTTTGGCTGCCAGTATCTCGCTAATTTTATCTTTGACATCAGGCGAACCCACTTCCTTCAAATGCAGCTATCTCGACTCCCATTCAAGACACGTTGGAATTTTTTGTCATCAAAATCAAGATAAACGAACAGCAGGTAACTCTATAATATTATTCTCAAAAACTGACGAGCGTCTGGTTTAACATCGTCGCGACTCATTAACCAATCCAACAGACATAACAAAACAATAATCACAGTCTAAAGAAATAATACAAGATCTTTTTCTCGATTTATTTCATTTTCTCACCTTTTCAGACATGCTCGCTTCGCGTCAACTTCAAACCAAAATCGAGCTGCATGAAAAAATTATATATTTTCTTCTACTTGAAACGCCTGATTGCAACTAGCTACAGCTGATTGAGGATCTTCTTCTATCCCTTGTGTCACGTTAGACAGACACGCAAGACTGGATTATTATCTCGCTTTGCTGAAACTGTTAAACGTTTCAGAATGTATATTATGTCTACAGGTTAGAAAACCTTTACTCTTCTCAAAATTACCCACATTATTTCCAGTTGAAATCGACAAATTAAAACTTGTCTCGTTATACTTTTCTCTTGTTCGAAGAACATAACAGCATAATCTATCTTTGGCTGGTGCTCTGGTGTGGTTTGCTCCTTCTTTTCTATCAAACATCTATCTAATCAAAGGAAAGCCTGACTGCCCGAAGTTAAATGTGTTGCAACGCGTTGGAATCAGGCGTTCGTAAAATTATGAGCCTATGTGGTTATTGGTATCATTAAAGCTCGTTTACTCGTTTTGCTTAAGATGAAAAAGTGCCGATCTGTCTTGAATAGAAGTAGAGAAGTTTGCGATTAAAAGAAGTGAGGTTCGTCGGGTGTTAGAGGTAAAGTTAGCATGAAAATGGCTGCAAAGGTTTGACATCTTGCAAATATTGAGAGTCCTTGGAGACTGTAAATTTACGTTTGTTCTACCTTTGGTCAACATTTTTCGGTAAATTTTACACAAAAATATGTTATTGAATGTGCGTAACAAGTGTTGAGCCACAAGGAATGACGATAACAAATTTCTAACGAGAGTACATTTGGCGATTTTTATTTAAAAATTATTTTTTTGACGAGCATATGATTTCAACACGATGTCCCAGAAAGGCGTCAGACAAAGATAAATAAAATTATCTCTCAGACGGTCTAGTCTGTCTGTCTATCAAACAATATCAAACTGGGATTCGACGAAACTTTCTGCAATGTACCCTGGGTTTTAGCGCAATAGTTCCAAACAAAGACAAGCCATGAGCACGTTCTTCATGATCTAGAGATACATTTTTACCATCCCCCAGTGGTAGAGACTGTCAGCGCTGCTCTGAATGGACGAAATATTGACTCGGCAAACATGTATGATCATGAAATTAAAAACTGTAATGAGTCCGACCTTTTCCTGAGGGTGCCCTGGCTCCAAGCTCTGGTTCTTTTTGTAATTGCTCTGAGCCTGTTTTCATTCCGTACACAAACGTGTTGGTTTGAGATTAATGGGTATTGTAACATCCAGTTAGTACATCTGTTCAAGGACAGATACACGTTTGTATTACTAGCCTCTCTCTCTCTCTCTCTCTCTCTCTCTCTC
>NW_004797704.1:504077-505198 GCF_000002075.1 Aplysia californica
GATGATGATGATGATGATGATGATGATGATGATGATGATGATGATGCTGATGATGATGATGATGATGATGATGATGATGGTGACATTTTGACTGATCATTGTTCTTGTTGTAGTAGTAAGAGGAGGAGAAGGAGGAGAGTGTAGAGGAGGACAAATTCAAGATATAATTTTTGTAGTTGCTAGCAGAACTGCTAGCTGCATGTTACCCGATCACATCATATGCGTAAGCCTATATTCAGACAATATTTGCCTTTAAAAAAAACAACACAAAACAACTTTATTCTCGAACCGTTTTCTCTGCTAGCATTAAGCAAATGAAATTAAAGTTCGTTTTAATCATTTTTCTTCCTAAAAAAGGAATTCTTGCAAAGGCACGGGTGTTGAGAGGAAATCAATGCCTTCCTTTTGGCAAAGATCTGGCTCTCTTTTCCCACGCACTCAGGCGCGTATGGCTTTAGGAATATGTCTGTCTGTCTGCCTGTCTGTCTGTCTGCCTGTCTGTCTGTCAGTCTGTCTGCTTATTTTTCTGACTATCTTTTTTTCTCTCTGTCTGTCTGTTTGTCTGCCTCTTTGCCTCTCTGTCTGTCTGTTTTTCTGTCTGTTTATTTTTCTAACTGTGTATTTCGTTTTATTCTGTCCGTCTGTCTGTCTGTCTGTCTGTCTGTCTGTCTGTCTGTCTGTCTGTCTGTCTGTCTGTCTGTCTGTTTGTTCTATTTCCAACCCTGTTTTCTCTCTCACTTCCGTTCCCGCTCTCCCATTTCTTATCTCTCTTTCTTTTTCACGCTCACAGCCTCTCTCTCTTTCTTTGTACCCCATCTCTTCTATCTTTTCTCTTCCTTATCTCCCCATCCTCTATCCTCTTTCATTCTCTGACTCTATTTCACGCTTTCTCTCACCCCTCCATGTAAGCGTTCTGTTCGACTTTCTAGTTGTTTCCATCTCTTTCAATTTTAATTTTTTTTGTAATTCACTCTCCCAGTCTCTCCCTCTCACGTTCCATTTCTCACTCAATCTTGTCCTTAATCCCTCTCTTTTCCACTCTCTCTTTTCTCGACCTCCCTCTCTCTCACGTTGCTTCCTTTCTTTCTCTTTCTCTCTCCCTCTCTCTCTCTCTCTCTCTC
>NW_004797704.1:506127-507450 GCF_000002075.1 Aplysia californica
TCTCTCTCTCTCTCTCTCTCTCTCTCTCTCTCTCTCTCTCTCATTTATATTCAGACGCCTGACAACTCCAAGGCCGTCCGCGAACGAAGCCAGAAGTGAGTGCGAACGTCTTAGCGCCCCCATCTATCAGATCCTGTTTGTCTTTGAGCTTTCACTAACAGCGGATAATTCATCGTTGTTGTCCAACACTTCCAGAAATGTGCCACTTCGTCATCGGCTACTTAAGACGGTTCTCAATAAAGCTAGTTGGACTTGTGGAGTTTTCTTTGATGGTGGCGGTGGCAGTGGTGGTGATGATGGTGATGATGGTGATGATGGTGATGATGATGGTGATGATGATGGTGATGATGGTGGTGATGATGGTGGTGATGATGGTGGTGATAATGATGGTGATAATGATGATGATGGTGGGGGTCGTGCTGATAATGATGGCGGTGGTTGTGTGGTGATCATGGTTGTGGTGATGGTGGGCGGTGGACTTAATGTCTAAGGTGAAGGAGATAATAATGTTGGTGGTGATGGTGGTGGCGTTTGTGGTTGTTAAAGAAAAACACCAATCAAAGGGCTGACATGTTTGGGTTTTTTCAGAAAGAAAGTTGTCTTCGTGAGAGGTTACTCTAAAACAAGCAATTTAAAAAAATAATTGTGGCACACATTTGGGCGACCTTGTTAGCTCAGTGGATATCCAGCTTTTGAACGAAGTTTGAATCTTGGTGCAGGGATTCTTGAGTTTGAGTTCGGGCAGTTGGTGTGGTTTGCTCCTTCTTTTCTATCAAACATCTATATTAAATCCTCATTCATTTTCTTCGAAAATTACCCTTTAGTAAAACCTTTTATCTGCGGTACTTATCTGATCTATTTGCGTTGCAAGTGTTGTAAAACTCTTACTTATACTAAAATTAAATTTGAGTAAATTTCATGTCAGGTTTTTTTTCCACCGCTATACAGTTCGCTCCTGCCTGATATGGAAGTTAGATTGATTTTACCCTCGTGTTATATAAATGGAACGATGTTGAAAAGGGAGATGAGCTCTGTTCAAACTTGGCGTTACATTTTTTAAAACTCGACTCTTTAAGGGCAAACTTGTATTTTTTTTCACTTTTTTTGTCCATCGTCCCGACTCCTAAAAGACTAATTGCCTTGCCTGTGAAGCAGTTTGCGTTTTTCAACACGAAGTAAACGCCATCGACAACAAGAACGTTATAGAAGAGCCAACAACAACAACAACAACAACAACAACAACACAACAATGGCAAAAAACAACCCAAAATAATAAGACAAATGCAAAACACACAAACAACATTTTTAAAAAAAATGAACAAC
>NW_004797704.1:507584-510187 GCF_000002075.1 Aplysia californica
TCGTTTTCAAGAACACTAAGTTTCAAGGTGAAAATCTAAGGACGAGTAGGTGTAGAGCTTTGAGCAAAAGGACTGAGCTCGATACTCGATTTAAGAGGTGTACTCTATGGAATTTTTCTATATTCCTGTCCGGATGCTGTATTCCACTCACCGCTTAGGGGCCCCGACAAGCGGTGTGGGCGCAGCCTGCCTTCTAAACTGTCTGAACAGCATCGAGACTTTTTACTCATCCTCTCCCAATACCACCAGGTACATAAAGCAGAAAACAGTTAAATCCAGGGCTAATCTGTTCCTGACCAATTCCTCGTCTTGGCGCATTTAGACCATGGCGATTTCCTCATCTCTGATTGTGCTTCAGTAACTTCCAGAGTTGATCCACCCCTTCTTCTTTTCAGCATAATTTGTTCTACAATACTATGTCTCATATGCCAATTTTTTCTCTGGTATTCAGGACATTTCATACAAACTTTGTGCTATAATGTTTCTGAAAACAAAAAGTTGATCTGTACATGTCGAATGACATCGAATTTCCTTCTCCGTCTTTTATCTATAGCAGTTCTAATACGTGACAAAATACTTGAGAACAATAGAGTTCCAGTCACTGATGAAAATGTCATTCCTCTTTACCTGGAACAGTTAATTAAATCTCCTTTTTTGACAGTGTTAATATCTTTCTTTTCCTCCATTCAATGGATGTGTCTTCTTTTTTAAGAATTTCGTGAAGTAACAATCCTAATATCTCATAAACTTCTCCTCCAAATTGTCTTAATCATCTCAGCGGTGATTCTGACTTTTCCTGGACTTTGTTACTTAAAACCTTTTGTTTTTGTCCGTTCGTGTTTATGTCTAATTCTTTCATTTGCTGTACTTCATCAAAGTTGAATTCATTCGGTGGAGGTGGTCTTCTGTCTTCTACGAATCTCCTGAGTGTGTTCGAACATCAATCTTTCTTATCATTTCAATGTTGTTGCCATGGTGTCGTCTTTTTTCCCACCCCGATGAGTTTTCAAAATCTCCAACCCTATGGTTATCAGGTACAATTCTCTCATGTCGTTTCTATTTGCTGCTTCATGAGCTTTAAGATCTCGTGTATTTCTATGTGTTCTCGTTTTCTTTGTTTTTTCTTTGCCTTTATTTTGCCTTTTTATTTCTTTTGTGTTTTTCTAGGGACTCCATTTTATAATTGCAACGGCTTGCTGCAAGTTCCTCTTTTTTCTTCTCTTTTTTTCCACCGCTTTCTTTCATCTTTTGCTTCCTGGGTTTTATTCTTGAATCCGTTCCTCAGATGATTTTGTTCCATGTCCAAGAACTTCCTTCGCTCGTGTGACATACAGTGGTCCTTTTATAGCTTTCCATAGATTTTTCACTAGTATTATTACTATCTTCCAAATAATTGACAGAATACCTTTATGTTTGTTAGACAGTTTCTGGATCGATAACAACGTTAGACAGTTTCAATCTAATTCCTTCGACAACGTCAGGTTCTCTCCAATGTATTGAATGAAAACATTTTGAGGTGGCTGTGTTGACGTGCCTTTTGAATTTCAGTCTGATGGTAGGCTATACAGAAGAAATAATCTGATCCCACCTCTGCCTCTCTATATAAACGAACATCAGTTACAGAGGTTCTGAATTTCTTTCTAATGCAAAAATGGTCTATTTGATTTTTGAGAATTCCACCTGTTGAACTCCAAGTAATTTTGAACCTACCTTTATGTGGAAACATTATTCCACCTCAATAAAGACTATTTAGTTGACACATCTCAATTCTTCTTTTACGGTTGTTATTGACGTTTCCAACTCCATGCTGGTCCCTAGTATCCTTTATTCCTCCATTAGTACTCAGCTTGTACTTTAATGTCATCCATGACATAAAATACAATAATATGGAACCTTTGCTATTATGCTATGAAGGCTGTTGTAAAATATATCTTTCTCTTCTTCCTCATAATCATTATTAAGTGCATAACATAACATTATTGGGATCTTGAAGAGCCTTGATTGAAACATTTCTCTCAATAGTCTGCGATCTATTGGTTCCCATTCGAGTAAAGCTTTGTGTGCTGTGTGAGTTCTCAGAACACCTACTCCGTGATGTCTTCTTTTTGATTGTCCTGATTTTTATGTTTTCTTTTAAAGGACACGTTTTTCCTTGGCCTGACCAGAGTGTTTCACTCAGGATTAATAATATATCAAGATGGTAACTGCTCTTTTCTTTCGAATCAGTATTGGCGTGAAAGAAGATTTATAATAGATAATACGGATCCGATTTAAAGACTAAAATTGCAGGCGCCTGTAATATTGCAAAGGTTCAAACAATGAACTATTTTCCGTTTTGGAAGCTGGGAAATAATACCATTTTTAAAATAAAGATCAACATAGTGTGTGTATGAGTGTGTGTGTGTATGTGTGTGTGTGTGTGTGTGTGTGTGAAAGAGAGACAGAGTATGTGTGTGTGTGTGTGTGTGTGTGTATGTGTGTGTGTGTGTTTCTTGGTGGAAGGGGGGGTGGCTATCAAATTTGTGAGACCAAAGTAAACTATAGAAGGGAATTTAAGAAAAAGGAAATATGTCTAAGGTGAAGGAGATAATAATGTTGGTGGT